>NW_007255308.1:207193-415987 GCF_000164805.1 Carlito syrichta | reverse complement strand
TCCACTCACCTCAGCCTCCCAAAGTCGTGGGATTACAGGCTGAGCCACCGAGCCTGGCTTCATTGTCTCTCTTTCTAATTAATCTTTTATCTACTGTCTTTCACCAGAACCATTCTTGCCAACGTCTCATATGTCTAACTGAATCCTGCCAACTTTCAGTCCTCATCTCCTTGGACTGCTAAACAACACTGTCCTATTGATTGCCCCCTCCTTTTATGAAGCATTCTCCTACACTTGGTTCTTAGATTCCCCTCCCATTTTACAGCTGGCTTTGCTGGATCATTCTTTTCTTGATACCTGAATATTAGAATGCCACTGACCCACACACAGAGCTGTCCTCTGCCTTTACTTTGTAGATGGGCACAGCTGGCCTCTCGCTTTAATTGCCATCTGTCTAGTTATGATTCCTCTGTGTGCTTTTCTAGCTCCTGAACCCTTGCACAGTCAACTATCTACTCTACATTTCCACTTGTATATCTAAAGTACCAAGCTCCTTATCTCCTCCTGCATGCCTGCTCCTCCTAGAGTTGCTGATGGCTGGGATGATATCACTAGTCACCAGTAACCCAGGACACACATCTTAGAGTCATCCTTGATTCCTAACTCTTTCTCACAACCTCCATCTAGCCAATCGGTGAATTTTTCTAACTATACTTTCAGAATATATTCCAGATTAAACATAGTCTTACCATCTTCAGTCTTACCACTGCAGTCCATGCCATCACCATTTCGTGGTAGACTAAAACAACAGTATCCTAACAGTATTCCAGCTGCCACCTATGCCCCCTCCCTGCCATCTTTCTCCTCAAGCAGTTAAAATAATCCTTTAAAAACATTTATTAAATCATGTTATTCTCCTGATCAAAACTTTCGTGTGTGTGTGTGTGTGTGTGTGTGTGTGTGTGTGTGTGTGTGTGTGTATGTATGTGTGTGTTTGTGTGTTTCATTATTAGAACAAATCTCACAGTTTTGAGTATGACTTTAAAGCCATACTCAAAGGCAAGAGCCAACTCGGCTTTCGTCATGACATCCTACATCTGCACCCAATTTCTCACTGTTCTTTACCAAATCCATTCCAGACTCAAGACCTTGGTACTCACAGCTGCCTCTGCCTGGAGCACCCACTCTTGCTCTACCCCTCCCCATCTCACTCCACTTGGGCCTCCAGGCTCTACTCTGACTTCTTCCAGCACTAAAGTAAGTTTCCAAAGTAGCTCAGCTGTCATTCTTCACCCATTGCTGTTTTTTTTTTGTTTTATTTTGTTTTTTATCTTTCTCATAGCACTGTCTCTCCCTGGCATTAGCTTGCATACTTATTTATTGAATGTTGCCTATACTCACATACTGCAGTCCTATGGGACAAAGGCTGTGCTCACCACACAATCTGTAGCACCTAGATATGCACTGTCATGCCTAGGCACTCAATAAATATCTGTTGAATAAAACATGATTCATTCTACCTATTTATCATATATCTGTTGTACTCTATTATTTCTGTTCAATCTTATATCCCTTTTCTCTGGAAAAAAAAAAAGGAGTCTGGAGTTGTTATGATCATTTTTGGAGAAAAGAAAAGAAAAGTCTCCTTAACCCACATGGACCAACAGGCAGAAATAAATCAGACACCAGCTAGTACCTAGTATCCTACCTATTGCCACATGGGAAAAAAATCAGACAAAAACCTCCTGGGCCCCCTGAATAGGCAAGAAGGGAGGTCAAGCCAGACCCTGAAGTCCTCCAGTTAGCACCCACCCTCACTTCCATATCTCTAAACTCCACCCTCTTTTCTCTACTTCTGCTACCTCATGACCTGTTCTCTTTAAGTTTTGGTTTGTTTTGTTTTTGAGTTGGGGTCTCACTCTGTTGCCCAGTCTCCAGGGAATGGCATGATCACATCATCACAGCCCACCGCAGTCTTGACTCCTGGGCTCAAGCAAATCTTCCACCTCAGCATTCCTGAGTAGCTGGGACTACAGATGTGTGCCATCAGGACTGGCTAATTTATTTTTTTATTTTTATTTTTTTTGTAGAGATGAGGTTTTGCTATGTTTCCCAGGCTGGTCTTAAACTCCTAAACTCAAGCAATCTGCCCACCTAGGCCTCCCAAAGTGTTGGGATTACAGGCATGAGCCACTACATCCAACCACCTTTTACCTTTTATTGATTTCCTAAAGATCAGTCTCCTTAACTCTGTGACCCAAGAAGACTTGACCTTATCAACAACACCTATCGCCACTACCCTACCTTTAGGGGCAAGAAAAAAAGAGATCTACCCTTACTACAAACACAAGGTGCAGCTGAAATCTTTGAGGTAAGATTTCACTGTCTTCCACTGGAGACAATTGGGATTAAATCCATCATGCCTCATCTATTACTGCTAGGAAGACCACACAGCGCATAAGTCCTTCCTGCTCCCCGACATCATCAACACTCTTGCACTTCTCTCTGATCAACCTCCTACTCCTCCCCACCTTCCACACCTGTCCACTGTGCTCTTCAGAACCCACTATGTAAAGCAAAATGCTTCCCTGGATCCTCAGTCTCTAGGCAGAACGTACCCTGACTGCCTTGATTAGTTTAAACCCAGCTGTTTCCTGAGGACAGCGTTTCCTCAAAAGCTTTCTCAAGAAATTGCTGGGTTGTTTGTTTTGGCACGCTGAGGTTGGGGTTGTGACCCTTCTCACATTCCACAATCATCTAGAGACCTTTCCTCATTCACATTTTTATTGAACGCTGCTGCTCCTTCAAACCTTTTGCCACCCAGCAATGTTGCCTCCACCCGCCTCTTCCTTTCTGCCGACTACTGATACCCTGAATCCGTCATGATTCATTGAGGGCTTAGACATTTGGCTGACAGTCATACTTGTCACTCACCTCAGTCATTACCTGGGGTGACCGCAATGCTCCCTTTGATGAGTCGTCAGACACCTGTACTGTCAGCTACCTAGCCCCATCTTCTCATGGGCTTTCCTCTCTGTCTCAGTCATAAGCTACCTCTGCCATCAGTCTGAACTTGTCATTCCCTGGAACGTGAAATCACTAATTAAGGGATCACAATTTCTAATTCAAACCCTGTGTCTTTTCAGCCTGCTTGCTCAAGTACTCATGCTTACATTATTCACTCATTCATTAAACATATATGTACTGGATGTTCATAATTTGAGAGGCACTCCCCCTGCCCTCATGAACCTTATGGTCTAGCAAGGGGAAGAAAAGTATTAAATAGGTTCTGTATCACCACATGGCTTCCTGGATGATCCTTGAGCAAGCCAGCTGTATCCTGTATTCATGCTAGCCCTGTCAGCACTAGTACTCTCACTGGGGCTATCCAAATGTCTCCTCCCCTAGCTTTAACCAGCTATCTTCTTAATGAATTCATCACTACCCACTCTAACAAAGACTACAACACCCCAAACACACACCTGATGACTTCTTTGTCTCTTATCCTGACTATTTCCACAGCAATTGCCATATAATACATGATAAGGCCTACTTAGCCATGGGTTGACTTTCTGTCTCTCCTACTTGCATATAAGTTCCATGAGGCCAGGGCTTTGGTCTGATTTGTCCACTGCTGTATGTCCAGTGCTGCAAAAAGTTGCATAGTGCACAGTAGGTGCTCAATAAGCAATTATTGAATAAATAAAATAATCAAAATTGCTTACCCTGGGGGCAAAATCCATATCTTAAGTTCTCTTCTGGAATGGTATGTGTTGGCATAAATAAATCAATGGGGAGAAAGCCATTTGTCTTTCTCTATCATGCAGATAACTAGTCAAATATCTTCAACCACAGTGACCTTAGTGAACTACTCCATAAAAGGCAATGCAGAGGTGCAAGGAATCAGAGGAATGCACGGCTTCCTCATCTGCAGATCAGGTAAATAGGAGGTGTCCTGAATCTATTACAGAGGAACCATAAAGTCCAAAGTCATTCTTTTAAATGCTGTTAGAAGTGGGGAAAGAATGACGGAGCAGTGAGAAGAAAAGAAGCTACTGGTGGAGAGTAGTAAGGGGCAAAGAAAGATCTTCCTCCCAGGTAAAGAAGGGACTACATTTTTCAGTACTCAGTATTCCAGGGCAACGTACAGGCTGTGATTGTGCAGTCTCACTTGGAGAGCCTGTGCAATCTAGCCAGAAAGGAGGCTGGGGCCTTGACCTTGGAGGAGCAGAGCTGATTTTCTGCTCAATCCTTTCCAGCTGTCCTAGTTCTGGTGGGAAAAGTATTTTATGCACTAGGAAGGTGAGGGGTGCCAAATACCACAAGGACATGTAGGGGAACTGAATGGAGTCAGATAATAAAAAACATACCCCGGAATCTGGTGATTTCTTTCCCTGTCTAACACTGTTAAAGTGTAAACAACCTAATAATAACAATCAAAGCAGAAGACATACCATTGTGTGAGTGAATGATAGTATTTAACATGAAGAAAAAAATAAATCAAGTCAGAGAGCAGCTGCATCCATCCTGTGGGGGAGCCATGGCCATCCCGATGGAGGGGGAGAGAAGAGACAGTGTACAACCCACAAAGGCTGACTTGCTTAGAAGAGAACTCACTTGCCGAGAACTCACTTGTGGTCCCATCACAACACTGGGGCTATGTCCAAAGATGTACTGAAAGGAGCTTGTGGTGACTGGGGAGGATGCAATGAGGAGGCTGAGCATGAAGCCCAGCCCAGATTCCAGCATGAGGACAAGCATGTGGGGGGGGGGGTGCAAGAATGCTGTGAGAAGGTGGTAATCCCAGCACCAGAAGACCCAGGCTAGTAGGCACTATGAAACCAGAGAATAGATGTCCCAGAGATCTAGAAGATGCAATGGGTCAAAAATCAAACAGGAAATCAATATGCATTAAGAATATAGATTTTGGAGTCAAAAAGACTTGGATTTGAATTTTGCCTTTGTCATTTAGTTTTCATGAGCAAATCTCTCCCACCCTCTGCCCCCAGATCATCATGTCTTTATCTCTACAATGAAAATAATGCCAACTTATTAGGACACATGTGAGAATGCAGGTAAAGAAGACTGCCTGACACATATAACATGGTATGCAGCAGTGGCTCTCGAACTTGAGTGTGCATCACAACCACCTGGAGGATCTGCTAAAATTCAAGTCTCTGGGCCCCACCCTTACAGTTCTGACTCAGTAGGTCTGGAGCCTAAACTAGGTGATGCTCATACTGTTGGTGTCAGGGATCACCCTTTGAGAACTGTACTATTCCACAGAGCAATTCACTCTGGAGAGAGAATGGCTGCCTGGATTGGATCCCAACTCTGCAACTTGGTGCTGAGCTGGGCCCATTTGCCTAAACTCCCTAAGCCTAATACAAATGGTAAACGTACTAAGCTTTCTCACTGGTAAAGTAGACTGATAAGAAGGCCTGTTTCACACTATTGTTATGAAGAATAGATACTATGTGTAAATGTCTAGAAACGTGCCCCACATGTTTATAAGTATCCACAAAGGGTTAGCTATTGCTATGATTGAATAAAAGAGATTCTTCTTGTCATTTAGACTCCAAAGGAAATGGCAGTCATCACAGGTCAAGGCAGGATTCAGGATCAAAAAGTAGGTACAAAGTCAGAGCAATACACTTGAAGACCTAACAACAAGGACAGTTTGAACCGAAATGTTCTCCAAGTGTGGTTGGCAGTTCTTGGTAGATTCTAGACATGGAACTCCTAAAGCCCTTAGCTGCTCTACAGTGATATGATGGTGAAGAGTTACTCTGGGTGTGGTGGGTAGTGAGAGGCCCTGCTAAGGCCCTTCTCGTACCTCAGTGGCACTACTTCTTATGAACATTTGTTCAGAGATGGAGTCTTCTGCTCTGTAGGGACTGCCATTGTGATGAGTCTTTGTATATTACTGTGCCATGGCTGGTTGGCATCTGTAGGGAATGACACAATCTTCTTGTTATTATATTTCCTTTACTTGTTCTGTCTAAACAGTTCTGCATGGTAACGGTCACCAAGTACAGGCATAAATAGCTTAAGACTCAGGAGAGTGTGGGGGAGGATGCTGTTAGCAATGTCTGAATTCAGCAGACATCCGATTCTACAATATTTTTCAAGACTTTTTAAATAATTGGGTAAAACCACAAACAGTGTCTGTGGTATGCACTCCTGCCCTTGGTTTCTAGACGGAGGTTTGATTTCATATGTTCTCAATTCAGGCACATTGAACTCATTAATTTCCCCACTAGTCTTTTTATGATTTTCATCTTCTTTGAAGTAAGAAGTTACACAGCTATAATAATGCTTTAAACCAGATCATAAATATTAAACTTACAAAAACCCTTATTGACACTGGCAAATTTTACCCTAAATGTATCAATCTAGCTGTAATTTTACAGTTAAAGAGAATTACAAAGTTAAAAAGTGATCTATAAATTTCTTCCTCTGCTTTTTTCTCTCCCACTTTGGTCTGCCTGTCTAGGTAAGTCATTTGCTTATGGAGTTTCTATCTCTTTCCCCCATACTTGAGGTTGTACCAATGGTTTATCTTTATCATAATAAATTGCTTTCTCTGTATAGATTGAGCCTAATACTGTATGTTTCATTGCTACTCTGAACAGGAAGCTGGCCACTTTCCATTATGATGCAATTATTTTTTGTTCTCCCACCATCAATGACCACTATAATATCTTTTGCAATAGCAATTACTTGGCCCTCCTGGGATAGCTACTTGGGGTACTCTGGGAATTTTAATCAAGCACCTATGTTAATTAGAAACTGGTGGAAATGAGGGAGGTGCTGATTAAGCACCTTTGAATACCTATCCATTCTGGCAACTGACTGAGTTAAGCCTTCGTAAAGATTCAACCTTTTCAGAGAAAAGAATTTGAATTTCCTCTCCTGTTCTTATCTGATGGGTGGGAGTGAAGAGAAGGAGGCTGGTTGAGGGTCTGGAACCAATACTGTTGGACACCTACTGTGCACTTTTATGGGGCCAGGAGCTTTACATTGGTGAACATGTTTAATCCTTGTCATATGCATATTATTACCTCTATCTCACGTATGGAAAATCTAAGTCTGAGACCTGAATACAGACCAGAAAGGCAGTGGTGGAGGGAGGAGCTTTTCTTCTGAATTCCTTTGGTTTGGGAAACATGAGATGATCAACAGTCAAAACTGATGCAAAGAGATGAAGCTCTTGTATCTTACCCTTAACTCACTAAAATTGATTTTGTTTTAAATTATGCACCAAAAAGACTTAATTTTAAAAGGAACTAAAGACTGTATCTACAGTATTGGATACTTATTCAACAATCACTTACAGCTTGAAAATGTCTAGTGCTGTACTAAACACTAGGGATAAAGCAAAACAGTATCAGGAGAGTCTCTGCCCACCACGATCCGTTGCATGACAGAGGTAGGTCATGGGCCTTTGGGGACCTTTAAGACTGTCATATGGAAATGCATACAAAGTGTCAAGGGATATCAAAGAAAGAGGTGGCTCAGTTTACCTAAAGAAAGTCTCAGAGGCTTTCAAAACTAGGAACATTTGAGTGTGTTCTTAAAACAAGGGTAGAATTTGAACAGAAAGGAGTTGAGGATGATGGAAGGAGAACAAATGGTGTGTGCAAAGGTGGTGACAATCTCAGGTTGTTAATGTGACTGTGGTATGAGGGGCAAATGGGGTCTGGAACCAAACTATGAACATACTAAGTGCCATGCCAAGAAGCAAGAACACAATTAATAAAGAAGCACATCTTCAAAAAGGTTTATCACTATCACAGCAGGACCCAGACTGAGAGTGAATGGGAATTCAAATTCCATCGGGCCTGCCTTCAAAGCCTTTCTCTTTCAGATACACTGCTGCCTTCCAGCATGGAAATGTAGCCATTGTAGGCACCGAAAGCCTCAGAGAAAGGCCAGATGCTCCATAAAGCTGAGAACCACCTAATTCTGGTCCTGAATCAGACAAATGAACAAAATGGATAATTCACTCTCACCCTCAGAAAGTACACATTGGTCATCCCCCATGTCCCCCCATGGGACAAAATAACAGAGGAAAAGTCTCCTTTTTAAATTGTCTCTCTGGGATCTCAATACTCCAGCAGAAGACAGGCAAGTCCCTCAGGAGATCCCCCTGGCTATGGACCCTGCCCTGACAAGTAGCAAAAAGACTAAAATCCCAAGTCTTCCTTGTCCCTGTTTCTTAAGGACTTTAGGTGACTTCCTAGCTTCATAGCATAGACAGAACTGGAGAGTTAATTTAATCATGGAGCCCCCCCTCCCCCTGGGGGGGCGGTTACTGCATAGACTTACAGCTTTTATCTATTAATGACAGGACAACCCACCCAAAGAGAGATTCCAAGGGTTGTCTAGAATTGGCAAAGATAGATCTCTTTAAAATATATATTTTTTTCCTTTCCTTCTCTCTCTTTTTTTTTTTCCAGCTCTTTTCCTGCTGGGTGGTTGCCATCTGTGGGTAAGGTGATATCTTTAGTTCCATTTTGTTCTCCTTCCCTCCCCTTCCCAGCTCCTCTTTGCTGAGGAAGTCTTTCTCCTCTGCCATTCTAATGCTCTCGGTGCCACACGGGGCCCCTGATGCTGGTGCTGACAGGCTGCTCATTAGTGCCAGGGTGCTGCAGTCAGCCGATGGCATGCCAGAGCTCTGCTCCTGACACTTTTTCACAGAGCTGTCACTGGAGTCATGGCGCCTGCCAGCTCTGGTTGAACTCAAGCTGCGATACCTCCAGTGCCAATTAGTGCTTCAGTGTCCTGCTTGGCTGGGGAGAAGGTCTTGTCAGTGCTGACAAATAGGAAACTAGGTGGACGTGTGGCAGGATGAGGGCAGTGGGGGAGGGGAGAGGAAAACAGTGCTCAGGGCACTGGCAAGGAGAAGAGCTCCTATCCAAGGTTCCTTTTGCCCTCACCAACTTGGTGGCTTTTAAAACTCTAGAAATGAGGAACAGGGCAGATAACTGCTTACTGGGCCTTTTCAAGCAGAGCAGGAGAACTGAGGTAGGACAAAAGAGATTTGGCAGCCGAGGAAGGTTGTTGAGTCCTGTAGGTAGAGTAAGAAAGGAATTTAGAAGGACTCATTCCACATTGTGAAAAGAGAAAGGCTTCCAGAATAAGGGCTTGGCTTGGAATCCAACAGACATGTGGTTCTGGTCTGATTCTGCCCCTGGAGTCTTTATAAGACCCTGGGAAAATGTTCAATTTCTACCCTCACCCTTGATTCCCACATTAGGAGGTAGGGAGGGAATGGGAGAGGGGGAGAAGAGAAAATGGGAGAGGGGTGGGAGGGAGAGAGAGAGAGTGAGACAGAGAAGGAAGAATGGAAGACAAGACAAGAGGGGGATGGCAGATGAGCTTAAAATATTTTTTTCTGATTTCTTTTATTTTTATTTTGCTAACCCATGAGGAGTATCAAATTTCCACATACAATTGAACTACCCCTTTCCTGTGATATTCAAAGTTGCTTTAGGAAGCCATGGTTGGGAGGCATCAGGGCTTTGGGCACAGGAGTGTTGGGAAGAGTAGGCATCAAAGAGATCTGATGCTCCCCAGAAGGGCCAGATGAAGAGCATGCCAGAGCAACACACACACCTGGAGAGCAAGGTTGCCATAACGGTAGGGGGGAGCTCACAGAAGACCCACTGTTGAAGTCACTTGTAAGCCTTCTCTACTCTTATAAAAGAGAACTCGAAAAGGAGTCTCTCCTTCAAGGAGAAGTCAAGCCCTGCCACAAGAGACTCCTCTGGGGACTTCAGGAAAGGCTTGAAATACTGAAGACCAGGGAAAATGTCCCAGAGATTGCCAGCAGAGAGTTTCAGCAGAAAACACACCAGGTCTCCATTGCCAGCATCAAAGTGGAGGACAATCCCTCAGGGATCAGGATAAAGTCTTTGAATGGAGAGAACAGGCATGCCTCACTGGGGCATTGGCAAATACCAGTGCTTGTTCACTGAATCAAGTATTACTTCATCCTTTCTAGGTGCTAGCACTGTGCTAGAGGGAGAAGAATCAAAGAGAAATGAGACAAGCCCTGATCTCAAAGAACTACTGGGGCAGGGACATTGCAAATAAATCAGAAATCAGGATATCTTTGTGAAGAGCCCACAGGGCCTTAATTCCTCTCCCAATAACTTGATAGGAAGTGTTCTTTAGGTGGCCAAATGAGGGTTCTGTCATCAATGTTTTGTCTGCTGAGAGACAGTTGGAGGCAACAGCATCCAAGAAGGGAGCCCCACCGGGCGGTACTTTGCAAACCCTGATCTCAAACATACAGCACAACACACAGGTTTGTGACTTGGATCCTTCCTTCGTGGGAGTTTCATTCTGGGCTCCCAAGAATGTGGTGATATAGGAATCCCAGCCTTTTCTCTAACACTCACAATTTAACAGGAACTAGTGACATAAAAATTGGGCTTTGAAGATGCTTTTATATGACGAGTGAGGTCCTACATAGCATCTTTTACAATGCATTGAAAGAGATCTTGTTTCTGTTTACTAGGGAGGACTCAGAGAAACAAGAGAGAGAATTAAAGGTATTCTGTTGGAGATAGAAAGCCAAGAGTTTAAAGGGCTGTTCTAAAACATATTCTTGCATGCCTACATGTGGACAGAAGACCAGGCATGGAGTCATGAATGGGAAATATGTGTACAGGAGACTGTGGCTCTACTGACTGCACTTTACAGAGACTCTGGCTGGTGATGAATAAACCTTCATGCAGAACAAGACTGCTCTTCCTTGTGACAGCAGTGAGATGGGGCCTCTTCCTCCTGAAAAGACCAAGGCCTATGTGGGTGCAAACAATATCTGCCTACCTCAAAACAGGTGTGCAGAGTCAGGACAGCTATCTTTAAATAGCGAGTGTACTTTCTCCTTGAATTCTGGGAGTGATAAGTTCCTGATGGGAAAGAAAAAGACATAACCCTAATAATAATATACAAAAAATGGTTTCATATAAGCAGTGGCAGTGCCAAGAGGTAGCTTGGGAGGCTGTACCTGCTCTCTGTCTCAAATATGGACAACTAACATTTTTTCCATCTGACATAAAGTGCTACCCAAGAGGCCTCAACCTCTATTCCTACCTGACAGTCACCACTCAGCTTCCCTATATCAAAATGCGTGAGCCACTACTAAAACAGTTAACATTTCTCTACTCCTTGACCATACAAAATGTGGTCAAGACTAGAAATACACATTCAAAAGAGGCTTATAGAAGTTTACTGCAAGCAGCACCCTATGAGTAATGATGGAGGAAACGAGGATTTTTCAGAAATATACAGAGCACACAGATCAGCCTGGAGAAAGAAAATGCAATAAAGTCATCAGGGTTGCCAAAAGAGCTCAGCCCCAATCAGCTGTTCATCCAGGGATTTAATGGGCATGTGTACAAGAATGGTCTTGATGGAAACATGATCTACCCTCACAGAGTGTAACAACAGATGACAACTGTTCTCTGCCTTTGGAGCCTCAGCTAAGGTGCACATCTTTTTCTCCAAGGAGCCCCATGCCTGTCCTGGCTTATTTAAAATGAGCACCCTTTTGGTAATATTTAGTGGGGAAAGATGAAGGCCTGACTGCTAAGGGTCTCCAGCTTCAGTTCAGATGTGGCAGCTGCCCAGTGACATCTCTGATCTCCAAATAATCAGTCACAAGGCAAACAGTGCCCTGGTGAGTTCCGAGGTGATTAGTTATTGCTTGGCATGTCTCATCAGTTTGAATCTCGGGTAGCTAATCTGGACCCGAGAACTGGAAAACTCTGTTCATCTAAATTACTCTAATCTGCAGGTAGAGTCTGATTATCCTGCTCCTCTTTCCTTGATCCATCTTCTGTTTCCATAGCAGCTAAAACCTAAGTAAAATGGGACATCTGGCCCAGGCTCAGGTAAAAGTCCCCTGGGGAAATGAATCTGCTCGATGGCCACAAAAGGGAAACAAAGGACTCTAACACACAGCAGTGTGAATGTCAGCAAGATGAATGGAAGAAGCTCAAACCTCAGAGGGGAGACAACAAGTAATTACAAGGAAAGGAGAGAAAGAATGTAGAAAAGGATGAAATTAAAGCAGAAACATATGGGAGGCTGTGAGAGAAAGGAAAAGCACAGAACAAAAGAAAAGCACAGGGAAAGTATAGGAATGAAAGGGAAGGACAAAAGAGATGAGTGGAGGAGAAGCGGGGAGAGAATCGCCCAGAAAAGGACAAAGAGCTGACTGGCCAGAGGAGGGAATGAGAAAAGACATCAAACAGGAGACAGAGTCTCTTGACACAAGGCAAAGGAAGTCTACCCTGATGATAAATGTTCTGCAGATTCTAAAGGCACAGACTGACCTGGCATCCAATAGCACTGGGGACTCAGCATTAAGCTACGATGAATGGCATGTGCCACACACTTGGAAAGTCTGTCCATTGTATGGTTCCTCCTTCAGAAGTGCCCTAGGCCATTCTCCATTACTAATGATCTCATGCACAGCTGAAGCCTCCTCCCTGATTTTGGACCAGTTCACGCATAAGGTCATTTTAAATGAAGATAAGGAGGCATGCCAGTGCTCTTGTTGATCCTTCTGTTTACAGTGATAGTGTTGAGAATAATGGCCTAGAATAGCTCTCAGGAAGTCAGGCCAAACACAACGGAAAATTTCATGCCTTTTCTGAGCACACCTATCAAGGTCAGCTGTCACTGTCTGATAAAGAAAATTCAGTATTTGGGGCCCATTCATAGCCGTCCCCTGATTTTTTTAAATGTCAAAGTGTAGTGAACACGGAGGAACTGCTGCCTTAGGGAATGGAGCACATATGACCCAGTGGATGAACGTGCTGCTGGTGGACAGCCCTCCGCTGTCAGTCCCTTGTGAAGACTATCTCATGTGAAGAAAGACGACTGGCCCAAGATCACACCTCTTCTGGGGGCAGCCTAAATTCAGACTGCTGTGCTGATATAGAGGGCCAGCCTCATCACCTCAATAGAGGACATTCCTGAAGGGCCATCTTAGCTTCAGAAATCTCCAGAGGGTAAGCTGACTTTACAGAGGGTAAACTGATATTACAGTCAACTTCTCCCTCCACCCAACCCTTCTTCCTTCTCTTTCCATCCACAGGAGTTTGTCCCAAGAGCACCCCCTAATAAGCTTCTTTCGTGCCAATCACATACCTTAATTCATCCATGCATGCATACCCACGTATGCATACACCATTACATATATGCCTTTCACATTAACCAGCAATAAGCAGCAGAATTAAGGATCTCTCTTCATGTCTCTACTCAAAGAGCCCCTTTCAGAGCCTTCTCTGATCAAAGCCCTTGTCATTCTGTCATTCCTTATATCCTATTCTATTTTCTTACTCTTTTTTTTTTTTTGAGTTGGAGTCTCACTCTGTCGCCCAGACTGGAGTGCAGTGGCCGCTCCTGGCCACTGCAGCCTCGACCTGCTGGGCTCCGGCGATCCTTCCGCCTCAGCCTTCCAAGTAGCCGGAATTACAGGCATGCGCTACCACGCCCGGCTGATTTTTTGATTTATTGTAGAGATGAGGTCTCGCTGCCCAGGCAGGTCTCGAACCCGCGGGCTCAGGCAATCCACTCACCTCAGCCTTCCAAAGGCGCGGGATTACAGGCTGAGCCACCAAGCCCAGCTATTTTCTTACTCTTTATTTTTTTTAATTTTATTTTTTGTCATCTGTCTCATGAGAATGTCAACTCATGAGAGCAAAAACTTGTCTGTTTTTGTTTATTGCTATATCCCCCAGTGCCTAGAAGAGAGCCTGGACGACTGCGAACACTCAATAAATATTTAAGAAAGAATGAAATAATTTTATTTCTCTTATTCCCAAATAAAAACTACCTTAATAATACATGCCGTCTTGTCTTAAATTCTAAAGGTTTTAATGTTCCATCCATGAAAGCACAAAATAACACTTAGTCTGGTCTACATAACATCTGAACATTCAGATAAAGTAAATTTTGCAATTTAGTCACACATTATGTTATATTTGTTCTCCAGGATCAATCGGAGTAAAACAACAACAAAACCACAAAAACAGCTAATGACCAGATTTTTGGCAATACTGAAGAGGCACAGACTTGGAGATTTTCCTTTTAGGAACACGGCCACTTATAACTCTAACCTATTATTATGTGTTTGTATTTTTCTCTCTCTTAAAATAACCAGTGAACAATTGCCACCAAGGCAGATCCTTCTATCATCAAGTGACATGTTAAGCTCACCTGGAACATCGTACACCATTTCATGCAGAGACAACCGGGATTAATAGCCAAAGGATTGAGGAGATACTCGGGTATGAATTCTGAAATCTTAAGAATGTGACTGTCTTGTGTAGAACACAAAAATTATCTGCAGAGCCATAGGCATTTTATTATCAGGCTACCGAAATGAAGAACTCCTTGGACTAGGTACCAGCACCATAACCTCCTACCAATGGCCAACAATTGTCCCATTACCTCTCATGAAACGATGCACCAAAATGCTTCTCTTACCTTTGGGGGAGATGTGTCTCCAGGTAACCGTAGGCTCTGGTCTACCCGTTGCTATGCAGGTGAGACTGATATTGTTCCCTTCATTAATGGAGATATCTGAAGAAATCTCTACAATTTTGGGAGATACTGTGGAGACAAAACAGATGAAAAGGAAATAAAAATTCTGCTGAAATATTTCTTTGTTGTCTTAAAATGGTGGTTGGCAGAATAGCCCAGACACAGAAATACACACACTATAGTAGGTTAATGATGATAAATTAGAGGAATTACCTTAAACATGAAAAATATTTTACCTTGAATTTAGCTTCCATTTCCTCCTGTTTAAACACAAAGTCAGGGAGCCCGAATGGGAATAAATTCCACTGCAACACTGTGATAACTATTCTCTAGCCTCCACCTCTTCCATCTCTACTCTTACCCCCACCCACCTCCGACACATATCCACGAGTCATCCTCCACACTGCATTCAGAGATGTCTTACAAAGAATGCAATTCTGATCATATCACATCTCTGTCTAAACAACCTGATTGCTCCCTATTCCACACTGATCAATCCAGGCTCCTTCTCCTATGTACAAAGTCACTCAGAATCAAGCATAAACCTATGTTTCTGGCTGGGCCCAGTGACTCACGCCTATAATGCCAGCACTTTGGGAGGCCGAGGTAAGAGGAATGCCTGAGCCCACAGGTTTGAGAGCAGCCTGGGTAACTTGGCAAGACCTCATCTCTACAATAAATGAAAAAATTAGCTGGGCATGGTGGCATGTGCCTGTAGTTCCAGTTACTTGGAAGGCTAAAGCAGAAGGATCCCCTGAGCCCAGCAAGTTGAGGCTGTGGTGGCTGTGAGCATGCCACTGCACTCTAGCCTAGGCAACAGAGTGAGATTCCAACTCAAAAACAAACAAACAAACCTATGTTTCCATGGCCATCCCCAATGATCCCACCTCTTCTGACCCTCTTGTTATCCTCAGAACATCATGCTTTGTCTAACCAACATGAATTTGGTTCTATATTGTTCCTTATATCCTTCCTGGACAACTCTCAGTCATCCCTAAGGCCCAAATCAAATGCTACTTTCTTTGTTGCAACCTTCCCTAACCCTACACTTCTCTATTCTCCATGATAACTCACATTTACTGCCACTTTATCCATGTGCCCAGACAACTCTATACACACTTGATGAGGAAATCAAAAACATCAGTTAGTTCATTCTCTCTCTCTCTCTTTCTTCTTTCTCTCTTTCTCCTTCCTAAATTACTCCTTATAAGGAGGACAGCATTCATTCTAATGGCTAAAGTTGGGGGCAGGACCTCCACTTCCTCCAGCCTTTAGTTCTGAAATTAGGCTTCCCTTTGGAAGCTGACAT
This sequence comes from Carlito syrichta, assembly GCF_000164805.1. Lineage (NCBI taxonomy): Eukaryota > Metazoa > Chordata > Mammalia > Primates > Tarsiidae > Carlito > Carlito syrichta. Next base: position 400,167 of record NW_007255308.1, on the reverse strand, counting down.
TCTGCTGTGCTTCTCCTAGTGCTTGCTTTACAGGAGCAGCATCCCACAGGGATACGACAAGCCCTGCAGTCCAGTCAGCCACCTCATGTGTACACCTGTCTCATTCTGGGGTCCAGCTGGAGACCCTCATTGGTGCTGCATATCTGAGCCTAATTCTCCAGTCTCTGCTTTACCACTAATAAATGTGATATCTGGCTATACATGTGGCTACTCATTTGTCTTATCTGTCAAATGGTTTATAACTCAAGTGGATAGAGTAAGGGTGTCATTTATACTAAGACCCCAAACTCTTGTTCTAGACACTTATCCCACTATGTTCTGGTTATTTGCTTAGCATCACTCACCTACTAGACCATGAGTTTTCTGATAGCCTGAACCATGGCTTATTCATATTTGTATTCATACTAAGAGCTCAACAAATGTTTAGAGGACTGAATTATAATGGTTATTCAAGGAAATCTCCTTCCCAGTCTGCATGTGTCAAGTTCCTGACAACCACAGAGTTGTATCATGAGCACATATTATTTCAGTCCTACTGATACTAGTTTTGACTTATTAGTTCTTGGCAAAAGTAGCCCCTCCATCCATCACTCTTTTTGTTTCTTCATATTACATTCTTTTCTTGATTCCTCAGATCCACCAAGCTGTGCAATTCTAGGGCACAACATCCAACCGGCATACAATGTGATCTGGCCAGTTGGAGAGCTCAGGAAAGAACCACAGCACAACTTATTCCTTGTGCCAAGGCCAGAGTGGGGCACCTACCCTAAAATCAGATGCGTTTGCATATTTCAATGCCGGTCTTTTCTCTTCTTGAACCATTACTCATTCCTAGATGTGTTTAATCTTTCCCTCTATGAAAGGAAGATGCTCTAAAGATATCTTAGCTTTCCTTGCTTTCCCCTCTTCTCCAAGAGTATCTTCCATGCATGTCCTGAACCTGCTCCACTGAACACTCGTTATTCATGGCGTGGACTGCACCTTTCTCCTTGTCATCAGGTCCTCACTGCTGACTTTTTCTCTGACAATATGTACCTATTACAAGTGTTCAAGACCTGGGTGAATTATCACTCCTTCCCAAAGGCCTTCCAGGTGACCTCCAAAAGGATGTGACTACTTCCTGGGGACCCCACAGCATTGTAGCACCTCTTGGGCAGCATTCAAGGTCAACTCTCTACATGAACTCCACCTTGCCTTCTATGCTATAAGTTACCTGAATATAAGATCGTAAATAAGAACCCTATTCATCTTTTGATTTTTTTATTTGTTTGCTCTCCTAAATAGGGTATCTTACATAAAGTAAGCACCAAATTATAATTCTTAGATTTCAATCCACATTGAACTTTATATAGAAAGACAGCGTGTACGTGTGTATATATGCACACATGCACATGCCTGTGGACCCCCCCCACACACACACACTTGCCTGCTCTCTAACAGTATTTGGTAGAACAGAAATAATGAAGAGTGGATGTGGTGAGAGTGTAAGAGAGAACACTGGCTGTACAATCTGAGACTTTTAAGACATAATATTGCAATTTATGGCTGTATCATTTTAAAAGCTAGATGGAGCCTTCCAGGACAGAAAGGTAACTGATGAGTTAATGACTGAGCGTTTGATTTTCTGACTGCCTAAAGGGTACAAACTTCTAAATTTTCTGAGTTCTAGAATCATTTAAACTGATCATTGCAAAAATAAACACTTTGATGTGTTTTATTCACAGAGTTTCAACTGGAGCATTCCCTTCTCAGGCACTACTCCCCAATCCATCCATCTGCCTGCTCCCTTCTCCTGCCCATTCTTGGCACCTACACAGCCTTGCTTGCTTCCTGGAGGACAGGCTGCCTGCAGAATGTCTGTGCTGGCCTTGCAGACAATTCTTCCACTATGCAGGTAGGTAATTTATTGATCTGTAAAGCACTCCAAGATGCTCTGCAAGGGATTATGTCACGCCAACGCCATGCAATAAAATAAAAAATGATGGACTTTGTGAACACAGGGTGATTTAGGGTTTGTAGTTGGAAGTGTGCTTAAAGTACATTTTAAGTGGAAATCAGGCTGGGTAATGAATTACTCTTGCTTTGGAAGGGCTTACTGTGAGTTCATTTTCCTGGCTTCCTACATGATAGCTAATCTGCTAATCATACACTAGAGAACAATGGACAGTCCCCAAGTAGGATAGAAGGTGGTTTGGGCCAGAGCTGTCAGCACAGTAAGTATATTAATGACACCATTGCACCTCATACTTGGAAGAATCATCTAGAATTGTCTCCCCCCACTAGCAACTGGAACGTATCCAACTCATAAAGTAGAAGTTGGAGAAATGCTGGCTGTCTTTCAGTCCTTCCTAAGAGTACAGCTTGAAGGAGGCAAGCTGCCTATGAATGAATGTGAAAGGAAGACCATTCATAGCATAGAGAGGAGGGAGTTTGACCAGAAGAGCAGTCTCAATTATCAGAACCAAGTTGGTATAGTACCTGAGATGCTGAGGGACTAAAAGCATTATTTTCTAGGTGGCAACTTCTAGCACATTGTCAGTATTCAATATTAAATTGACAGAATAAGGATGCACTGTGGTTTTAGCTAATCCATGATCATAAGGAAGCTTTTGGCCAAGTGTAAGATAGGGCTGCTTATATTTTTATAGTTTCCATGGATACCTTCTTGTATCCTACTTCTTCTCATCATTCAGGCTATTAGAAACATACTAGGATTGCTTTGCCTGTTTTCATTTATTCACTCATTCATTCACTCCTTCATCACTATCCATTGATCACTTTCCATATGCCAAAATTGTGCTAAGCACTAGAATGTAAATTAAATAAGATGCCATCCTTGTCCTCAAGGAGTTCACAGTCTAGAAATGTAAAAACAGATACAGAAGCCAAACCCTTTAATGTATGTGGCATAGAAAGGTGAAACAGGTAAAATGGGAACAGAGGGTAGACACAAACCCAAGCCAGTCTGGACCATGGTTGTCATAGAAGGCTTGGATATGTGACATCTAGGTAATAGGTGTAAGTACAAGTTAATCAGATCTAGGGAGTAGAGGGGAATGGTATTCTAGGTAAAGAAGAGAGCATAAGGAAAGCATTATTAGTAAGACATCTTGTGGCCAGGCATAATTTTTAATGGAAGAAGCCACTTTCAGAGGCTGGATCAAAAGTCATTCAACAAACATTCTGGGCACATCTACTATATACAATGATGTGCTAGGTATATGAATGACATGCAGAAATAAACCAATTTGCTTGGCCCTTCCTGAACTTGCAATCTGTTTGAGAAAATAGTGCATATATACGTGCCAGAGAGTTGAATAATAAAGCAAAATATGCGAGGAACTTGTAGGTGATTGAATGTGAAATGAATGGTACAAACATTAAGCACTCCAAGTAGTAAGAGGGAAGCTCACAGTGAGTATGAGTGTCAGAGATGACTTAACCTCAGATTAGCATCTATTTTTTTAGATCAACAGATGAGAAACAGGCATCTAGGCAGAAAAAGTGAGGCTGTCTCAAATGGCCTGGAGTTACATGAGCACAGATGGAAAGGCAAAATCTACTAATTGTGTGTAGATATGAAGTCTACTTACTACAAGAGGCAAGGCAGAGCAGAAGTTGAGATCTCGGTTCTACTATGTTCTAACTGGGCAACCTTGAGTAAGTTACTTCATCTCTCTGTGCCTTGCTTTCCTCATCTATGAAATGGAGCTAATATTTGAGCCTCATAAGGATCTTTTGAGAATTGAAGGGGTATATTTATGAAATGCACTGAGGGCAGTTCCTGGCAATGTGAAGTGCCCAATAAATGACTTTTAATATTATATGTACTTGGCCAACACACATATGCAATGTCAACACAGAATGGACAGTCAATGCATCTTAACAGAATCAATGAAAAATGGGATACAAGATTGATGTGGTAAGCTAGAGTCAGATTATGGAATAGCTTTAATGCCTGGATTTTAAACCTACCCTATTGGTAATGGTAAGTATTTGAATTTTTTAAAAGGGAATGTCATAATTTTTTAAAATTTATTTTAAGAAAAAAGAATCTGTTAATGTGTCACATGGAGTGGAATAAAGAGAAAATGGACTTAGAGAAATCAATTGATAAGCACAGTGCTCAAAGCCCAGACCAATCTATTGGCTCTGCAAAGGTGGAAAGAAAGGGATGAGAGAGTTATGTCTAGGAAAATTGCACAGGTACTTAGCACCTGCCTAGAAGAGGGGGGCTAGCAATACTGAGTTAAGTAGGAATGCCAGTTTGTTTAACAGCAGCTGGCTAGCTACACTGGCAGGCCCCTGGCTGTTATATGGGGAACTACTTTTGGAGAGTACATTAGTTTGATGAATTCTGTTTTAGACTTGCTGATGGTGGGGGTATGGAGGCAGAAATATCATGTTAGCAGTTGGAGCTGCGTGATCAAAGGTCTGGGCAGGACCTCAGTCTGGGGATCCAATCAAAAGGTAAACAGTAGAGGGGAGAGAACTGGAGCCTCAAGAGTAAATGAGATCTGCTAAAAGTTGATGCTCCTATAAAAAAAGGTCATTGGCTTTTTCCCATGTACATGTGTATGTGGTATCTGCTGGCTTTGGAGATCTGAATCTAGAAAACATACCAATTATAGAAACCAAAAAACCAAGAAGTGGTTAGGCTATGTTTAGGAAGAAAGACAGAAGCCAACTGAGCCATACTCTTTGGATGTAGTTCCATATTTAATACATTAAGTTTTAATCTGGCTCATATTGAATTTTAATTTAAATGTGTAAATAATTAAATAAGAAAATTATTAAAACAGTATTCTGAAGAACTTCCCTGCTCTTGGTTTAGCTTCCACTGCCCAGGTGTTGAGTTTTAATAATTATGTCATTAATAAACAGCAATTTGCTGTTTTTAGCACACAGTAGATATCCTATTAAATCCAAATTAAGATGCTTTATTAAGCACTGCATGGTCCTGTGGGGCTGCGAATGCCTATAAGCTGCTTGGACCAGGTTACTCTGCACAGTATGTGCAGATCTATGTATCCCAGATGGCTTCTGCTGCTGCCAGTGGCACTTGCCTCCGTCTCCACTCTGTCGTGAAGATTGGAGATGCCTACACCTACTCAGGGCAGCTTTCACAGCAAAGACCACTTTGCTGCTTAGGCCTTGGGATCTTTATATTTACAGAATTAAAGGGACAAATAGAGAGTGCTCTTGATCTTTCTGGTTTGCAGACAACACAGAGAAACTCAACAGTCTGGTGCACTGAATGTTCAGCCTAGATCAGAAAGCTCTGAAAGATACAACGTAGCAGATGCTGGTTTTCAAAGACTAATCCTTCTAATCCCAAGGGCCACTGGGTACCCAGGCAAAGTCTAGTGAAAGTTGTGTTGTTCAGGGATGGCTTAAGGCTGTGGCAATTGTGCTTGATTAGGGCTTTTCTTCTCTCATCCAGACTGAGTGGAGGTGAGTCCATTGCAGCGCATGAGGACAACCTTCTTCCGTGACTTCTAAGGCCCTTCAGATACTGGATCCTGCCTCTGTCTACACCCTTTCCTCGCCATTCTCTTTCTTACTCTGCCGGTCACCTTTTCTATTGAAATGCCTTAAGCCCTTCCTCAACTCCGTCCCTCCTACTTTTCTTTCTCCCTGCTCCTCACATGCTGGTTCTGTTTTACTCTTTCAACTTTAGCTTCTGACAGCAGCCTTCCCTGATCACTCTTTGCAATAAAGAGTCCCTTAGACCCGACTGTTTGGTGAATAATTGTCTGCCTCTCCTAAATGAAATGAAAGTTTCCCTGGTTGTCCTGTTCATTGTAATGTTCTTCACATATCATAATGTCTGGCATAGTTTGTGGTCAACAATTTTTTGAGTGAAAGTATTGCTGTGTTTTTACAAGGCTATATGCAACTGAAAATAAATTGAAATGACTGAATTTCCTTAAGATCTTTAAATAACCCCCAAGGACTCTACGTGTACACAATAATGGTGATAATTACCATTTATTAAATACCTATTGTATAACAGGTGCTTTACATGTAAATTATCTCTATTTATTTTTCTCCAAGAGTAGATATTATTTTTAAGGTGACCAACTGGTCAGATTTACCTGGAATTGAGGGGTTTCCTGAGACAAAAGACTTTCAGTGCTGAAACCAAAAAAGTTCCAGGCAACTGGGGATGCGTCAGTTGCCCTTATTATTTCCCATATTTTGTAGATGAGGAAATTGACACTCAAAGGGCTCAAGGAACTTGTTCAAGCACATACAGATGAAAATTTCAGTGTTTTTTTAAACAGCAGTAATACAGGTTAGAAAAATAACACATATACCCAGGATCATGAGAGCATACATAAAAAAATAAACGAAAACACCAACGTCCATATATCTGGCGATATCTACACATTGTGAAATTACTGTCCCTTAGACAGTTTGCAGAAATCTGGAATTCAATGCTGGATAATCTTATCCTGTATAAGAATCCTATGAGGCAGTGCCACTATTATTCCTATTGCCAGTTGAAGAAACTAAAGACTAGTGAGATTTTAGTATTGGCTCAAGGTCACCCAGATAATAAGGGACAAAGGCGGGATCTGAATGCAGGTTATATAGGATCCCAGCTATGATTTCTTCACGCAGAGTATAGTCCAGTAAAATGCAGCTCCCAACCCAGTGTCCCTTGGGTCATGCTGAATACATCTACTCACGCAAGAGAGGTACTGATCCTTTCACATCTCCATGGGGCGCCTGTGTGCCCAGAGTATATTTAGCAAAGGGGGCCTCCCCATTGCTATATATAGGATATTATTCTCTGCCACAAGAGTGGATGAGAAGATGCAGTAGTATATTTTTGGGAGCTTCTTACATTTGCATAAATGTTTCATCTTACTCCTCCCTCCTTCTTCTCTCTCTCCCTCCCTCTCTCCCTCTTCCTTCCTTCTTTTCCCCTTATCTTGCTAAAAAATATTTGTATGGTAGAATGCACATTCCAATATTGTGAGATTTGTAAGGTCTCTATAAATAAAAGGAACCCTAAGCTTCTCACCAGAAGATCAGCTTTAAAGCCCAGACCCAACAATTACTAGTTACATAAACTCATGTGAATCATTCAACTCTCTGATTATATTAATCATATTAATACTTATTGTGCCTCCTCAAAAAGATGTTCTGTGGATCAAATAAAAATGTGAAAAACCACATTTTAAACATAAAGTATTATTCAAACGTGATTACTTAGTGTTACTAAAAATGTCTACCTCTAGGGACCAATATGAAGAGAAAAACAGACCTTGGGTACATTGAGGGCTGCTTTGGTTTAGAGGTTGAAATGGACACCACCTCCACTGCTGCTGGCCTCTACTTGTCATGTGGTCAAGAAACAGCATCTTCAAGTGAGGACTTAGGATCTATCCTGAGATGTGCAACAGACCCCCACTCTTCTGCCAGCAATGTGCTTGCTTATGTCGTGTTCAAGAAGGGGAAGCTCAGAATCCAAATAAGAGTGAAAATGCCGAAAGCTCCTTAATGACATAACCTCAGGCGGATTATTAGTTCTTTCACCAGAACTCTTTTGTCATTTGTTACATCTCATTCTTTCTCTCTCTCTTTCTCTCTCTCCATATTAAAACCACTCATATTTGCTGGAAAATCCTGAAGCCCTAGGAAAAAAGCTAGTGATTTATTCGGGATTAGTCATAAACCACTGGTTCTGAAATTTAGAATTTGTTCCTTTCAGGATCAGTTGAAATGTGGAAGGAAGTTTTTATGAGCTCTGTAGCCTGACCCAGTTTAGTCATCCCTGATGGAGACATAGAAGAGTAAAGTAAACACCATTCATTCATCACTCCATGCCTCTCTGCTTCTGGGCATATTAGTGTAAATTGAATTTCACAGCAACCTACCTGTAACCATCAGTGCCCCATTATATTGAGCAACAGCCAAGAAATTACTAAGAAGTGTCTCTTCATCAACTGTGTAACATGGGAACATTAGAGAAGTATTACTAATCATGATACAGAGCTGTCATCCAGACAGGACTGCCTGTCCTCCAGTTTCTAGCACCATGGTGCAGGTTTTGGATCCAGTGTATGTGACTGGCTTTATTGCCCTCTACCACTAAGTCACAAATGGGATCCACTCTTTAGGGACCAGTTCATGGAGAGAGGAGAGATGGAGTGGGACAGGAGGGAACACTGAACACCATCTATGCCGAGCACTTTGCCAGGTATTTCCTGTTTGCCATTCCCTTGTAAATCCTCATGGTTACTCCCAAGGTGTGATCCCATTGTGTAATCAAGAAACCAAAGCAGAGGAGGTTAAATAACTAATCCAAGACCATTATGCAGAAAGTCACGCACAGTGCAGACTCTCTAACAGGGTGATCCTGAAAACTAATAGGTAAAATCTGCACAAACGAGAGATCTTCGAAAATTAAACTGATGCCACACTGAAAAGGGAAGCAATTAACCTAATTCATTACATGATTTTATGAGAAAAAGACAGGGAAATATTACCTTTTCATTATTATTCCTAATGGAGAAAAACTAATATTTGTTGAACACCTAATAAGGACAAAATACTTCCCATGTATTTTCCTATCTAATCCAGGAAACTGAGGCTTTACACAGCTAATGATGTACTTAAAGTCACTGAGCTAAAAAGTGGCAGTTCTCAGACCCAAGCTCTTCCTACAGGGATTTTGGGATCAAAAGAAATATATAGGCATAATTGAAAGCACTTAGTAAGTTACTAATCACTGCAAATGAATGCTACTATGATTGAGATAATGCAGTTCAATCAATTAGTGGTAAACGGCATGATTGTTTGCTGTAGAAACCAACCTTGACTTGCTGACCAGGATTTCTTTATAGCACCTAGAAACTTCTATTGATGTGCATGGTTTCTTCACATTCATCTTAGAGATAGGGTCCAGTAAGACCTTTCTGATACCCCTCTTTCCTAATTTCTCACCAGGTATTGTCTATTCTGATAGTTCCAATTGCAAGGCTTCTTTAAGCTGTTTCTTTTACTCTCTTGGCATCTGGTATCTTACCTTGGCTGTCTATTCCCAAAGCAAGAATGCAGCTGATGTTCATGACCCAGGTGACCAGTTAAGATAAGCCATGCAATGGTGGCTATCACTTCTATCATATTCCAAACCCCATCATTTGCTCTTCTCTTCTAAAGGGACTTTTTGCACAAGCACCAAAAGATCTTCACAGGAATGAGACAAGACCCCACCAGGTTTAGAGAAGTCTTTGAGGTCAGCTCCAACTTTAGCCAGACCCTTAGATACATTTCAGTTCTAGGGATTGCAATGCCTGTGGTGTCACTTCATTTTTAATAGGGGTCATTTTCCTCCAAATTCAGGAAGATGTTAGCTAACTCTGCCTCTTGGATGATCATGCTTCCTTCCAGAAACCCACTTCATTGAGGAAAAAAACAGTCTTTCTATAATAGTCTATGTCATCAGTCTACCCAGTGTAGTTTATATTTCTCTATCATGATATAATACAAGTAAATAAATGTATAAGTGTGCATGTTTAGTTCATCATAACCTTTTGGAATCTGGACCATGGTTCTCTCTGTTCATAATTCTCCTCTTTCCCTTAATGGATGCAGGTAACAATCACTCCTCTCTCCCAGGCTCCCATTAGGTCAGTTAGAGGTCGACCAGGTGGAGATTAGGTCCCTGTGCCCAGGTGGTCCCCGCTCTCAACTCTGAAGAAGCCTGCATCTCTAAGCTGCCAATCTGCTGGCTGCAGCACCAAGTTCACTTACATTCTCCGCTGCCTTGATGGCGTCATTGGCACTTTAATTCCTAATTGCCTAAAAGCACTGGTAGTTATGCACTCGAGCACAAGCTATAAAACAGTATGCAGTGGGGAATTAATGCTGACTGCAGTAGGAAGGTTGTGGTGGAGTCCTTACCACACCCTACTCCTTGACTGCAGTACGGTGCAAATTATTCCACAGATTTTTCTCTTTTCCCTCAAATAACTGCAAAGTTGAGTTCAGTTAGCCCCTAAGGGAGTTTTTGTCTCTCTCCAGGACTAGAGTACCAATATTGCTTATGCCGGAATGAAACCTGAGTTATACTCTTTGTGACCATCATCTTTGGGAATAACTTAAGCAACTGGAAGGAAAACATATCTCATTATCTGACCTTGGATACTGAAGCCCGGGAGGTGGTCCCACTGCTGTCCAAGGTAACTTGTCAGTTGATTTTAAACTAATTTTTTGTTTCGAAGCCTTATTGCCACTAAATCCCTCACAAAGGTTATGGTCGACAAACAGATCAAGGTGAAGCTTCTTCCCCTTTAGCATGAGGGGCAGAGACACAGGCCTGTCTCTTTTAAACTTCAAGTTCTCAGCGAGAACGGCAGTGCTGTTAATCCCCCTGTGAAATGTCACAGTGCTGGAACGGGTGAGGGAGTGCAGTTGGGGAGAGAGAAAAGTTTCAACATGACTTCTTGTTAATACAAAGCTTGTCAAACACATCACCTAGAAATACCGAATGTCTTTATTAGATTCTTTTATCTCCCCCCGAGATTGGAGGGACGCAACCAGTTGCTTCTCAGTAGAGATGTCATCATCCAGAAACTAATTAAAGGCTACGCAGGAAGCTGGGTCTCTCACACTCCGGAGAACAAAATGCATTAGCAACCGAAGTAAAAAAAAAAAAAAAATTACAAGTGAACTTTATATCGAAAAGGGCAACTTGGGAATTTGACAATAACTTTTCCTTCTCCCTCACAAGCTCACAGCAGGAGAAAGTGGGCCCATCAGAATGTCGATGAATCTTGACATGAGGCCATCTGCTCCCCAGCATCACTCAGAAAGGGATTTGTCCTCTCTCCCTGGACACGGAGGGACAAAGGCCACCTGACCGCTTACCATGGGTTTCATGCCACTTTCTTCCCTCACTATTAAGAGCTGCAAAAGATGTGTGTCACTAAACAGCATTCATTTACCTGTGCAGATCAAAGAGCCTGGCCACTCAGTCCAAAATACGTACAATTACAGAAAACAATATAGAAGTAGATCTTGTGTCTTGAACCTGACAAAAACTCAGAACCTAAGTTATTTGATATTTTTAACCCTGTAGTGAAATTCCTCCATAGGAGTTAGATGAACAACTCCAATTTACTATGTTTTGCAATCACCAAAAATTCCCTATATGTGGTATCACCTCTTTTTTTAGGTTTTTATGTTTTGTAATTCTAGTTGTCCAAAGAATACAATTTACAAACCCTTGCATTGTTGTTCAAGGCTCTCTTCCATTTAGCACTAATTCTGTAGCTACCCTAGATTGTGACTGTGTTGGCACCACATTTGCTGCCACTTTCCTGACTCTGTGCCTTGGTTGATGGTGTTTCTTCTGCCTTATGAGACTCCTGTTTTTCAGCTCTATTTGTCTGAAATGTTGCTCAAGATTTGGTTTTAAACACACCTTGTTCCCCACTGAGCAAAATGACTGATAGTAAATGAGCAAATGAATTCAAAAGCTCACAAATTTGCTATTTTCCTCCACCCAGAGGATAAAGTTTGAAGTCTTTGGTTGAGACATCAGGCTATCCCTCCTTTCCCACTTAGCTTCACTCTTCTAATTTTTCTTCACCAACTATCACACAATTTATGTCTCTGAATGAATTAACACACACTAAAGGCTATCTGCAAATCTCCAGAATATCACAGTAGCCAAGAGCTCAGGCTCTAGAGTCAAGTGGACTCAGACTCGAATCCTGGATCTACTATCTATCTGTTTGTATCTCTGTCTGTCTATCTGTCTGTCTGTCTATCTATCTATCTATCATCTATCTTTTTCTCAATTTTTATTGTGGTAAAATACATATAACATAACATTTATCATCTTAACTATTTTTAAGTGTACAGTGGTATCAAATACATTCACAAAGCCACATGTTTTTAAGACACTTATTCAGCTTCTCAGTATCCTCATCTACAAAATGCAAATAATAATAATAATACCTAGCAAGGTACTTATAAAGAGTGATTTAGGTAATTCATGTAGTACTTAGCACATGTTAAAGAATAAAAAATAGAAACACACACAAAAACATGAACACTCATTACTCCTACTAGAATCCCTTTTCCCAACCCCTGTGTAACCAAATCCAAGGAGCAACATCTTACCAAATCCAATGACCAATTCTCTTGCCTTGTTATTATTTACTATTTCAACAGTATCTGACTCAAATCTACCCTTTCTTCTTTGACTTGGTGCTATCACACTGTCCTTGTTCTCTTTTTACCCTACTGGCCCCTCCTTATCAATATCAAACTTTAAATGTTGGATTGTTCTGTTTCTTGACCATGGACCTACTTCTCTAATTAAAACTCTCTCCCATTCCTGTCCATGGCTGAACTACCAGCAGATGCTCACCGTTTCCAAATTCATGCCTTCAGCCTTGAGCTGTCTTCTGAGCTTCAAGTTTATGTACCAAATAATGGATTCAACACTTTAGCTGTGTGGATACTGTGTGGATATCAGTTTTCCCCCTTTATTAAAAAAAGATGATATAATAATGACCCATCCCATAGGGAATTCATATACATAAAGAGATTAGAACAATACTGGACACATAATGTGTGCTCAATAAAAGGGGAGTGATTTGGCCTATCTATCAACTTTATTTAATTGTTCAATAGGTAAATACACTTATTACATCCCAGAGTTCTGGGTTCTTTCCCTCTTAGTCCAAAACCTTCTCCTCTAGTATATTCCATCCTTGTTAACTACACCAGCACCTTCCTTATTGGTTAAGACAAACAAATAAAGTCAGCCTTAATTTCTCTTTTTCTTGCTTTCCACATCCAGTTATTAAGTTCTGTTGGTGTTATTTAAAAAATGACCCTCATCTGACTAGATATTGTTGTCTTCCTCTTAATATCATTCTCTTCTCTCTTACAACCCAAGACTATTCTGCTGTTATTACTTTTCTGGTCTTTCCTGCTTCTACTGTTTACACAGACATCCCATTCTCTGCATCTCTGCAGTAATTCAAAACAAAACAAACAAAAAAACATAAATCGGATCATATCATTGCTTGCTTAAAAACTTCCAATGGCATCTGACCAAATTGAATGAAATTCAAAGTTTATACCTGTGTTTCTAAGATGTTACAAAGCTGGCCACTGCAGGAAGTTTCTAACTTGACATTGGACTATCTTGCCCAGAATTCATTCTGTTTTCTGACCTGCTTTCTAGTTCTCAAAGACGCCAAGCTGGTTCCTTCCTCAGACCTTTGCAGTTTCCATTTGCTCTCCTGAAGTGCTCTTTCCCATATTTCCATATGTTTAATTGTTTATCATTTGGTTCCCAATTCAAATGTTTCCCCTCTCAGTGCCCTTCCTGGCCATGCTACCTCAAATCATTTTCTGCCCTATCCCATTACCAGCTGTGGTTACGATTATGGTATGCACCACTCTCAGAACTCCTTGTTCATTTGTTTAGTGTCGTCCATTGTTTCCCTCTCCTTACTGGAATGTAACTCCCAGCAGAACTAAACCTTAAATTGTCCCTACTCTGTTTCTGCCACCACCAACAGCAACCAGCACACAGTAGGGATTCAGAACATTTTGTGAAATGCATGAACTCCCCTGAGCCATAATTAATTTATCCTTTCTCTGTCCTCCTATAATTCTTTATTGAAACCACTCAGTTAGAGCATGAGACAGATGCCATATTCTGTCTCAGCAACTATTGATATATGTACCTCTTCCCCTCACTAGAATGTGAGATTCGAGAAGGCAGGACTATAATGCTTTTACCTCTTTTCCAGGCTTTACCTGTGTGCCCTCCAGCATGAAACAGTGTTTCCTGCAAATAGTAGGGGGCCCACAAACAATTGTTCATTTGTATGTGTGAAATGGATCATACACATTATCTTACTTGCAGCTATGTGGTACTAAAAGGCATATGTCTGGCAAAGGTTTCCATGACATAACCACTGACACTGGAGTGATTAAACTGTTGCTGCCACATATGCCCCTAAAGCAGCACAGGTGTTGTGTGTGTGTGTGAGTGTGTACGTGTGTGCACGTGTGCATGTTTGTATCTAGTGTGGCGGCCATATTTCCTATTGCAGAATCTGCTGCTTGCCATGAAGCTAGAGAAAGTGTCAATATGTTTTTGAGAAGTCCAAGTTCAGTTCCTTTTTCGAAGGCACTGGGATATCAAAGAAAACAATGGCCCAAAGGCTGCTCTTCTTTACTGAGAAGGTTATGTTGAGAAGCACAGAAAAGTTAAACAAAAAACCTGTCACTGGGCAATAAATTAAAAATAGGTCTGTGCTACTGAAGATAAATCAGCAACTTTAATACTCCTCCCTGAGCTGGGCATCTTCAAGGAACATAGGACAGGTGTCTCCAAGCTGAAGTATTGGTTAAAAAGCTGTCCTTTAAATTACATTTGGGTTATTTCTTCCTGGCTGGCTGTATTTTTTGTGCTCTATCCAGAGGCTTAAAAAGACACACAGAAAAATAAATCTCAGTTCCATTAAGCACACACCATGGACTTGCATATTTGTTCTTATCTGTGGCCTCTCTTCATTTCTATCATCCCCCTCCTTCCCCTCCCCTTTCCAGCAATATCGAACATCAGCACCAGAAAATGTTGAAGATTACTCCAGACACTGATACTAATCTAATTCCCTGTAATTGCTATTCATCATCATGTAGGCCTCCTTGCCTTCTGATTAAGCTCTGGTGCTCACATCCTACATATCCTAAAAGTCCAGGTATAAACTCATGTGTGCTTATTTCTAGAGTCAAGATAGTTGGCAAAGGAGTCGGTTCCTATCCACACTGCCAATCAGAGAACCAGGGTCAGTAGAGGCAGCCCAGGGGGCCCTGCTATGGGTCTAGATTAGATTAGCACAAGTTAATGCACTTGCCTTATTTTAAATCAGACACAGGGCCCTGCTGAGATAAATCAATATTTAATAATTGTGAGATACAGTTATGTGTATGTGCAGGGGTCTCCACTTTGCCCTCATGGGTAACTGTTTGCAACAACATTGCACATATAGCACATCATAATGCTTGGTGCTGGCTCCTCTGGCAATTCCTATTTTTATCAGCAGTACCATCCGCTTCTAAAATGCATAATAAAGATAATAAGCTAACCCCCAGAAGAGATCTGCCTAGACCAAAGTGGTTAGGGACCTGCATGAGTTCATTAAGGCAGGCAGTGGAATTTTCCTTCCTCGAGATATAAGCTGGGAAGGGTGCTCTGGAGTCTGGAAGGAGAAGAAACCACTTCATTTCTGAAAGTACTTTTCAGTGCAGAATTTGAAAGCAGGTACAGAAGTTCCAAGGCCATGGCCTGGAAGAAGACAAGGCACAGGCCTCTGCCCCCTCAGCTCTTGCATCTCCTACTGTGTAACACCGAGCCACTCATGTCTCCCTGGGCTTCAGTTTTCTCACCCACAAATGGAGGGGTTTCGGCTACTCATGGTTCCTCAACCTTAGTACTACTGATATTTTGGGTTGGGTGGGTCTTTGTTGTATGGGGAGTGGGGGTGCCCTGTGCATTGTAGCATGCTTAGCAGAAATCCCTGGTCTTTATCCACTAGATGACAGTAGCATCTCCACCCAAATCTCCTCCCTGTGACACACACACACATACACACACACAGTTGGGAAAGCCAAGAATGTCTCCGGGCATTGCCAAAAGTCCCTTGGGGGGTAAAATCATATGCTGTGGAACCACTGGGCTAGCTAATCCTTAAAATGTCTTCTAGCTTTCTATGCTGCTACGTCTTATTTTCCCATTTTGAAAATCACTACATAGAGATGTTTCGTCAAAGGTGCAGATGGCAATGTTTGGAAGTTTCTCCTACGTATCACTCTTTTTATAGTTGTCCCTTCTGGGTCACTTTTAAAGAAGAGATATACATTGCTTTGCCCTGAACCTCACTTCTTAGACTTAAAAGGTACAGGGGCACCACATGCCCTGTCACGTACCTCAGCACCCGTCATATGCTTCTCAGTCACAGTTCCAGAGGCTGATGGGGTCTCATAAGCACTTTGTTGGTTTTACAACTGCTCCCCAGCACCCGCAGTCACCCTGAAGCAATTCACTCTTCTTTAGTTCACCTTTGTCCCCTCAGCTCCCTCTCACTACCCCCTTCTGTGGGTCACCAGCAACACAGGGTAGCTAGCCGCTGAATGGCTCATTACCCAGGGCAAATTCGTCAGAGGACTCTCAGCCTGTGCACTGCAATGAATCCTTCAATTGGCTAGGAATGAATGCATTAATCTGGGGCTATTAGAGCCTTTTATCAGTCTGCCTAAAATATACTGCCTTTCCAGAGCACACTGAGCAGGCATTTCACCCTAAAGGGATACGTGGGAGGGGAGCACTATATTGGTGCTAACTAAAACAGAACAGCTAAGAAAAATATGAACAGGGGGAGTGTGGGGAAGCCAGATATGGTGTTGCTGAACATACTTTTAGAGTTTCATCTTATTTTTTTTCAGGGCATTCAAGCCTAAACATACACACACACACACACACACACACACACACACACACACACACACCATCTGAGCAACTTCCTTTCTAGTGAGAATAAAGAAAAGAGATGCAAAATGCAAGACTCTGAAGAGGTCCTCAAAGTAGCATATTTCCCTACAGAATTGCACAGTGAGGTTAGGAAGGCCACAGTCAGTCAGTCTGTCCCCACTTCCCTCATGCTTGCAGTGGAGACTACTCAGCTGAACAAACTTGGATCTAGATATAGACAATGTTCTCCTAGTCACAGTCATTGTGGTCATGTTGCTAGACTAGCTGGCACCACAAAGCTCTCTCTGAAGGTGTAACAAAAGTGCCCTTCCACATGGAGTACTAAAGGCCTCACACTCGTCTGGAGGATCATTGGGATCCCAAACAGGGGCCCCAAAGTAATGGGACAGGCACTCAACCAAGGCGAATCTGCAGGAATACTCACCTCAGTATATGTTTGGGCCACAAGTTTGATGTCTTAGGACTTATTTGCTCTATTTATAAACTGGAAATTATTACAACAGCCTCACCTCATAGCGCCCTTTGAGAACCAAATAAGACAATTTTCATGAAAGTATTTTCATATCAATACAAAAAAGTATATGAGGAATGGCTGCAACTCCATGGCCTGAAAGCCAGGGTGTTCTATTACCTAACAAAAGTAAAACCAGGATGTCCAGTGCAGTTGCCATGTAGATGATAAGATGGTGTCTCTGCCTCGTGCTCTGTCATCATGAATTTCACGTGAACTGCAGGTTCCTCAGGGATCTGGGAAACCGGTAAAACTACAAAGGGAAGACTGTATTAGAGACCCGAGACTGGATGGGATTTCCATGAGGAGCTCTGGGCTGTTAGACAGGGACAAGCTAGTGTATAGATGGTGTGCTGGCCATGAACTGAGCCCCTCAGCTGCAGCAACTGGTTGTGGGTTTGCTTCATCAGGCTCTCAGTGTGATTTACACTCCTCATGGGCAGAGCATCATAACAAGGTAGAATCAGGTAAAAACGCAGGATCCTCCTGGGAGGTCCCGTGACAAGAGTGCAACCACAGAGGTTTGGTGGTTAAGTTCTGGTCACCAGAGGCTCCTGCTGGAGTTCCTTTATTTCTGTCCTTAGTAAATTTGGAATCAAGTGTGCTTCCCAAAAGCCTGGGATTTACTGATTTCAATCATCCTCTTAACTATCTAAGGCAGAACTCTATAGATTTGACTTCATTCTTCCTCTAATCTCCCATTTCTAGAATGGAAAAAGCGATGAATAGGCAAGGGTGGCAGTTATTTTTGATTAGGATGAATCAAGTCCAGAGCAGCTGTCTGCTTTGAAGTGCCTTGACCCATTATTTGCCTGAGCACAAAGCAGGGTCAACATTATAAAATCTAAGCCCAAAAATAAAGTGAACGTAATGGATGCAACTGAGCCCTGCCACCACTGCTACTCCCATTCTTCATGAAAGCTGTGCTCTTGAAAACCAACTTTTAACCCTCTTCCACACCAAAGTGGTTTGGAGTCTATTTTTGTGAGGGTAACCCAGATGTTTTGAAAAAACAATGGTATTAAAAATCATTATTAAATAACCAGATACTCTTCTTTCTTAATAATGGAGAGATCTGAATGATATACAGCCAGGTTAGCAATGCCGAGTCATTTGTTGTGGAGTGGGCTACCACGGCCCATTGATGTAGCTATTGGAGAGAAAGAAAATAACTATTTGTGGGATAACAAAATCATGTGCAATAGGATAATTGGAAGGCATCAAGCTCTAATTTTGGGCATCACTTCTCATTAGACAAGTACTAGAAAAAGACTTTGTGTGCATGATAAATGCAGGACTTGTTTCAGAATGATTTCTGATGGAAGAAAACGTCCTCTCTTGGAAAGGAAAAGTGAGGGGAGAGGAATGCATCATAAGGAACAAAAAAGGTTTGATATCTCCAAAAAATACACACAGAGACATCAGTTTGTATATTTGCCTGTATGTTCGCACACAAACATACATACACACACATGTGCACACACACAGGGGGGCGTGGAATGAGAGCAACAGAGAGCAAAACTGGGCGAAGGTTGGGTGTTCAAAGAGAGGAATATCTCCCAACAAGAAGCTTCTTGTCTTGTTTTTTGTTTTTGTTAAGAATTTCTTCTATTTCTCTATCACTGAACATAGATATGACACTTTATTTAAAGAGAGTGGGAGAATAACAAATCAGATACCCTCATAAGGATGTCACTGTATATAAACAGCCTCAGCAAAAGAATCTGGTGTGTTCAGGCACAGTACAACAATAATCTGAATCCAAATAAATTAGAACAACAACAAAAAAAGGTGAGCTGTAAGCAGAAGACCCAGCCATACAGTTTCATAAAAATGTGGCCTCCTAAATGGCACAACTGACCCATTGATGCTGTTGCCTGGGCCAGAGTGACACACTGCATTAACAATGCTGGGCCAACCTGACTAAAGGCAGGCTGTCTTTTGCCAGAAAAATTTGTGTAGCTAGTTCTTCATTAAATTCATTTGGTGGAATTATTAATAATCTAAACGTATATTTAGAAAAATGAAGCAATGAAACTTTAGGGAGCTCATCTTTCTCTGGTCTTTCCTTGTGGTCTGAACAATTGAGAGACAGAGCCAAACTCTAGCAGGAGTCAGAGGGTGCTACCATCCTTATGGCCAGAACAGGAGGATTGTAGCGTGGGGACCTGTAGGAAAGAACTTATTGTGCCCTTTTGACTCAAGGGAAAAGAAGTCACTCTCTGCCTGGAGCCAATCTGATCTACTTATGGAGTAGGAGGAGGAGAAGTTTTATAAGAAATGGCAGCACCCCACCTGTATGGAGGCTGCAGGAACCCAGGAAATGCAGGCACCCTCCAAACTTGCACCACGAAGGCACAAAGAGAATGAGCTGAAAGAGAGTTCTGTCTGTGAGCAGCCAGACACCTCTAGATCAACTGGATCTCCAGGTCTAACCCCTGGAGAAGACATAAAAGGCTCTAGGTTCCAGCCCTGGCAAGGAGTAGAAGTTTTGGAAGCATTTCCCCTTCTGTAAGCAATCACAGGATATGGAGCAGGGAGAACCATAGATACCCTGTTAACTCAGTCTTTTCGAGGGAGTCTTTTAAAAAACAAAAATAGAATGTCTGAAACACAGAGTCCCTTTAATTTCTATTTGAGCTCCACTGTATACATAAGAGATGCTTAGAGGAAATGATTTTTCACAGTACTAGTGTAGGGAACATTCTCCACGAAGCTCATATGTAAGGGCTGCAGGCATTGTAGACTGAGAGAATGCAGGCGTCAGATCCTAGAGCAATATGGTTGCAACTTAAAAATGGAGAAATTGACTGGTGCTTGCCCTGACCATAGGGAAGTTAGTGTAACCCTTCAGATTGGTGGGAGGAAAGTGCTGTCCCTCTGCTCCTGCACATTAATTTTTCATCAGTTAATAATTTATCATTTGAAAGTAGCCACTAAACCCTTTGCTTTTGAATTGGAGCACAGTGACTAGAATGGGAGCAGCTTATACCAGTATTTTCCCAACCCTGGTCTCCAAAACTTAAGATTCCACCGGAATTTTCTGGATAGTGTGGCATAGTTGACAACTGGATAGAAGGTTCATGCAACTTAATATTATTCTTTTATAGTAATTAAATTTTATATAATTAAATTTTGTGAGAATTATTTTCTGAAACCAGTTGGATTTTCTCCTTGATTTCAGTTAGATACCTTAGTTTCATCTTATAGCAGTGCATTTGTTTCCAAAAACATCAAAGACTGGTAGTTAGTCTGATTAAGGTTTGTCAATATATTTTAGTTTCTGGAGGGAGAGGTCTAAATTTTCTATAACTTCTGAGATTTAGATAGAATATACTTGGCCTGGTATTTTCAAAGAGCTTGGAAATTTTCAAATGACACCTGTATTTTTAAAGGTAGTACATTAGTAGTTTCTTTTTTAAAATACTTTGTTAGGACATGCACTGTCCTGTGGCTCTTTCTCTTAATGATGATTGCAAATTCGACTTCAGGGCCCCATAACTATGATGCCCTCTAATCTAGAGTTTCAAATGGAATGAAAATTCCTTGAGAAAAAAAAAATCATGTCTCCCTGGTAGATATTAAAGTTTCCAGCAAGGTGCCTGGTGCCAAGCACAAACTGGAAAAGATTAAAGTAGAACTGAGGAGTCAAGGTCCTAAAGTGTGATGCCTGTTCATGTCACTGCCAAGTGTGGCCAGTGGGACACAGTAAACTCATCTGAAACAAGTTGGCATGCCACTCCTGGCTTCTGGGTCCTTGTGGAGTCACCACAAGTATGTTTATTATGTTTATTATTATGGTAGTTGAATAGCAATTCCCTGTGCACCTATTATGTGTTTGTCCTGGATAACAGAGATGGGAACAAATAAGATAGGAGCATGCAGGTCAAGAGGCATCAGCAGGTGAAGATGTCAACAATGTATACAACAATGACTGTAAAACACAGTGCGTGATGCATATACAAAATGTGACAGGAATATAGGGAAGGTGTCAGGGAGAAAAACACAAAGAAAGTTAGGTGTTTGAGTCTTATAGAAAGTGTGGAAGCTCCAAGGTAGCAAGGACAGTGTTGCAGGAAGCAGAAAGCCCATGTGAAAGCCACGAGAAGTAACATCTCAGCAATGTTCAGGACTGAGTTGGTCCACGTTCCTCTACTGTAATGTGGGTGTTAGAATTCGGGGGTAGAAAGATATCTTGGTTGGCCAAAAAATATGAAAAAATGGTCAACTTCATGAACTATCAGAGAAATGCAAATTAAAACCACAATAAGATATTAGCTCATACCTGCCAGAATGGCTATTATTAGAAAGTCAATGAATAACAGATATGTGTGCAGTCACAGAGAAAACAGAATGCTCACCCACTTTGGTGGAATTGTAAACAAGTTCAACATTTATGGAAAACAGTATGGAGATTTCTCAAAGAACTAAAAATTGAATTACCACTTAACCCAGGCATCCCACTACTAGGGTTCTCTCAAAGGAAGAAAAATCAAATATAAAAATGATAGCTGTACTTGTATGTTCACTGCAGCATCTATTCACTAGCAAAATCATGGAACCTACCTAAGTGCCCACCAGCAACTGACTAGATAAAAACAAATGTTGTATATATACACCATGGAATACTACACAGTCATAAAAAAGAATGATCCTTTGCAGCAACATGGATGGAGCTGGAGATCATCATCCTAAGTGAACTGACTCAGAAACAGAAAACCAAATGCTGCATGTTCTCATTCATATTCATAAGCTAATTGGCCACAAAGACAAATAATAGATATCAAAAAATGGGAGTGAGGGGATGGGTTCGGGGTCAGAAATTACTTATTGAGTACAATGTTCACTATCTGGGGAATGGACCACCTGAGACCCAATCCCCACTGCTATAAAATATGTCCATGTAACACACATGTACATGTACCCCCGGAATCTAAAATAAAAATAAGAATAAGAAAAGACATTTTGAGGGGAAAAAAGATAACTTGGGGTCCCATTTTACAGAAGTTTATATGCCTTACTAAAGAACTAGGATTTTATTTCACAGGAAATTAGAATTCATCAAATAATTCTTTTTTTAAAAAGTTTTATTTTAAAGATGTGGGGTACAATTCAGGGTTAGGTATACAAATGTTCACTATGGAGGCAACTTGTTAATGAAGTCTGCCCCCAGTCCCCTGGCAGTTTCCAACTACTGCCAATCCTGCCCCCCTCCCCCCAGCAGTTTCCCACTTCGCCAATCTCTTTCTTATAGTATTATAATTGTTCAAGGTCTGCTTATGAGTGAGAACTTGTGGTACTCAGTTCTTTGTTTCTGTGACAGATCACTCAGTATTAAAGACTCTAAGTCCATGCAAGTTGCTGTGAAGTTCATAATTTTGTCCTTCTATATGGCTGTGTAATATTCTATTGTGCATATGTACATGTACCACATTTTTAAAAAAATTCAGTCCTCTTTCGATGGGCAGTATGGTTGGTTTCATGTTTTTGCTATTGTGAATAATGCTGCAATAAACATGTGCGTGCAGGTATCTTTTTCATGGAGTGATTTGAGTTCCTCTGGGTATATTCCCAGTAGATAGGGACTGCAGGGTCACATCAAAGGTAGATTTTTAGATCTTTTAGGAATCACCAAACTGATTTCCACAGAGGTTGTACTAGTTTACATTTCCACCAACAGTGTACAAGTGTTCCCTTTTCCCCACATCCTCTCTAACATCTGCTGTTTTTTTGAGTTATTGACGATGGCCATCCTGACTGGAGTTAGGTGGTATCTCAATGTGGTTTTAATTTGCATTTCTCTGATGACTAGTGAGGCAGAGCATTTTTTAAAAGATCTAAATGTATAACCTCAAACTATAAGAACCTTAGAAAATGTAGGAGACACCCTTATAGAAATTGGACTTGGTAATCAATTCCTGATAAAAACTCTAAGTGTCCATGCCATAAGAGATAAGATAGACATGTGGGACCTCATCAAACTGATGAACTTCTGCAAAGCCAAAGAAACCATTAAGAGAATGGGGAGACAGCCCACAGACTGGGAAGAAATATTTGCCAACTTCATATCTGACAAAGGCCTAACATCTAGGATCTACAAGAAACTCAAACATGCTGAAAAGAAAAAAACAAAAACAAAAAAACAGTCCCATTACAAAGTGGGCAAAAAATACGAATAGACACCTATCAACAGAAGACATACAACCATCAAAGGAGTCTAAGCAGACTTTTGTGTAGAAAGATAATACTGGCAGCAGTAAAAACTCCATGTTCGAGAGAGTACTGATTGGGGGCAGCTTCTGCCAGTATTACCATCTTCATTCACCACTTCACCTACCACCTCTACTTTTTAGTTGTAATGTCTTCTGACCTTTATTAAGTGTCCATTGTTTGTGAACATACTAAATGCTTTACATATACTGCCTCAATCCAGTAAACCTATATGGCAGGAATTATTACATGATTTTAAATATGACACAGAGAGATGTTAGATAACGTGCCTAAGGTCACACAGCTAGGGAGTATGACCTGCAGGACGGTTTGAACACCAGTGGTCTGACACTGAAGCCCACACCCTAAACGAGTACCTTACTATTTGAAAGCATAAAAGTCCTCCTTAGACATGACATAGGACTGACATAAGAGGGGAAAGAGCAGAGTGGAAAACAGTAAAGGAGTATTTGGTAGATGGAATTGAAAGACTTAGTGACTTAAATAAACACCACCAACAAAACAGATGTATTAATAAGGAGTGAAAGAAAAACTTGCAGATGACTGAGGTTTCTAGCTTGGTTGACAAGATGTGATGGTGTTATTTGGTGAGATGGGAAATAGTAGTAGAGGAGAAGACTTACTCATGAAATAAGCAATGAGACTTTGCTATTCCTTTAAGCTGATACCTAGAATCTGAACCACCTTCATATGTATATATCCTGACAGTGTGAGTCCACCTTGAAATCTGGTATGATCAAAGACTCATCTTCCTGTATATGAGTCTAGTAGGTGCAGCACAGGAATGTCACCTGATTCTGTCTACTTGTGCTTGCCAGGAAATTTGCCTCTATAGTTAGTGATGCAAAGAGGCAGAGACAGTTGGAATTCATTGCTATTGAAATGTCCAGTATACAGAAGTATCATAAACAGCATCAAATGCCAGTGTTGCAATGGTGCCACCAACAGTGCCACTATTAAGTTGTAGTGGCTGTAGTGCCCTAGCAAGATGCTTCCTGCATTGTGTTTTTTTTCTGTGTACTGATTTCCTTACTATTTTAAATCAATTATCTATCAATTCCAAGAGTTTTACACTATATTTTGTCAATTCCTTTTTTGTTAAGTTAACCTGAATCAATACTGTTGACTGAAACCAAGAACCCAGTTAAGTAGTGAGGATAATAACAGCTTGAGCTCAAGCTGTCTGCAGGACATACTAGTTAAGATCATCAGTAGATAACTTATAATCTTTTGGGAATTTAGAAAAGAGATGAGGCAGAAAACACCTTAATGACTGCCTAAGCCAGGACCTTCATGCTAATAACATGACTGAGTAGCATCACCTGGGAAAAATATGAACTGAAGAGATTCAAAGATGGAGCCCAGGGGCATGACAGCATTTATGACTCATGAAAAAGATTAAGATAAGTAAACAAAAGAAATTGAGATGGAGTAGTGAGAGTTGGATGCAAGTCAAGAGAGAGTAGTTTCATGAAAAGGTGGGAAAGAAAATATCAATGAGTAGTGTAGTAGCAACTCCATCAATTTCAACAGAAAAAACACTGAAAAGATACCATGTGTTCTGGAAAGAAGGAATTATTGGTGTCCTTAGCACAATAACTTGCCTTACTTTTTAACTTATTTTGAGATCTTTAAACAAGGAGCTTCAATTTTCAGTGTGAAATGGTTTACTTTATGTACTTAATGACAAAGTTCATCACTTCTTTCCTATTTTCTTCTTTTCCGTCTGAAGATTTTTCCAGGAGAGGGATGTTGGCCTGGGACTGGTAGAAGCAGAAAACAAAGGAAAGGCAACCTGATAAGAAAACCTCACAAGATTTTAATTTTATATCCTTCACGGGTAAGTGGAGGGGAGGTGGTGAGCCAATTCTGGTGACTCTAAATATATCAGATTTGTAGTACTAGGTAACACAGGTCCTATGTTAGTGGAATTTAAGTCCAGCTATCCAGGACACGACTTATAGAAAAGTCTGAGAGTTTGCGAGAGTTTGTAGGGTTTTGTTTGTTTTGTTTTGTTTGTTTTTATTTCTCTAGACTTGGAAACCTAGGAGCCTGCAATTCTATAATCAAAAGACCAGAACTACTTGTTTATGGGAAGTTGTTCAATTGTATAAAATTTCTATCATTTATCCTTTTCCTTTAAGGATCTAAACATTACCCCCTCCCCCCATTTTTCTTGTTCCTTTGAAGTTGCCTGCTTTATTTCTTGGCTAATCTCTGTCTTTAATAATAAGCCGTCACTGTTTAGTAGCTTCTTTAAAAGTCATGTTTGACTTAACATGACTGTCAGTTTCTCTTGGCCTTCTGAATGTCTTCACTAATCATCTCCAACATTTCTCTATTGGATTATTTCATCCTCTTTGGGGATGTTCTTATTCTCTTTCATCTTTTTACAAATTATGTAATAACTTATTAGACTGTGAATAGATGATCCAAAGTGAATGTGAAGTCCCATATTGAATGAATCACCTTTCTCTCCATAGCCATTCAATTCCTTTTGTATTCCAAGGGCTTTCAACTGGTGCCCACAAACCTTTAAGGAGGTTCAAGGGTATGATATTTCCAATAATTTTCTGCAAATGTATGCAAAACAACATTACTATGATTAGTATTGCCCTATTTTCAAATAAAGAAACTGAGGCACAAAGAGGTTAAGGAGAATATTAGGACCAAACAGCCAAGTTTTAAAAGAGGCAGCCTGCTGCCAGTGTTCACATGCTAAACCACCATGTTGTGCTGCTCCTCAAGGAAATTCTTCATTCTTCTTCAGCTTTCTTTTTCCCATCCAGTTGCCAAGACCCATAGATCCTTGCTGGTGAAGACACAGTCAGCCTTATACTTTCTCTATCACCAAGGCTACTTATCTTAATTTAGACCACCCTCATCACTCCCCTGAGTTACTATGATAGGGTGGGAAAGCTTTGTCCCTCTCCAAACTATCTTCCAAAATGACTTTGAATAATCTTTACAGAAATGCAAACCTCACCTGCTTGTAATGTTTTAAAATCTTCTCATCCATTTTACAGTATGTAAAATCCGTATCTGGGTGTAAAACAAGGCCCTTCAGGATTAGCCCGTTTACACCTCTCCAATCTTATCTTTTACCATAATGCTCCCAAAATGACTCTCTCTCTCTCTCTCCCCCTCCCTCTCTCTCTCTCCCCTCCCCTTACCCCCACATACACACACACTTAGAGCCTTTGCCTACCCATTCCTATCTTTCAACCAGTATTACCTATACACTGAATTGGAATCTTTGTCCTGACCCTCTCCCCAGAATTTTTCTTGTGCATCCATTCTGGTTCCTTTGCATAACAATTTTTCTTAACCCTTTAAATCTAGATTTAAATCTTGAAGTATTCTTCAAAGCTCTACTGCACCTTGAACCCACTCAGGCTTGACACCTATTGTTGTTTCTCTGGCATCTTACAGCAGTTCATTGTATTATATTTTAGTAGAAGGTGAGGCCTCCTGAACACTCTTTGAGGAGAACAATTGTCTTCTATCTGTGAATACTCAGACAGTAGAAAGTGCCTGAAATATAGCAGGTACTCAATGAATGAATGAAAAAATAAATAAGGAATAAAAAATTAATCCCACCTGCTTAATTAATGTAATTGTTTGAACTGAATAACTGAAATGCCCATGTTTTTCTTTGCTTTGAATTCATTAATCCAATTGACAAGTTAAATACTAAATTATATTAACCTACATTTTCATTTAATATTCTACAAACATTTTTGTTAAGAATAAAAATATTTCCTCTCTTAGATGACCTATATCTACACTAATGAAATTCTTATTTTTTCATTTAATTTTTAATTACCCTTATCATGTATTCTTCAGGGACAAATGATGAGCATTCCTCCCCACCCCCAATTTTGAAGATGAACAAATGAATCACAGCCATAAAAAAACACAAGTCATCGACTGTCCTGGTCATATTTAATACATAATTAAATTATATATTAAAAAGCTATCAAATTATTCATATTTTACTATTTTCCCCAATAAATTGAAAGAATCTTACAACAAAAACCCAAGATAAAAGAGTAAATTAAACATATAAAATAAGGTCCAAGGACAAACAGAATACCTCTTAGGATGGCCATATATATCAATATTTTATGTTAAGCTAGAATTTCTTTTTTAGCTTTCTGACAGAGGAACAAAATGGGAATTATTTTTATTTCTATGACATTCTGTTGAGTAGCAAGGGAGCACTGAAGCTTTTCTGGATAACAAAGGAGAAAAGAAACCTTATATATTATCAAAGATTATCCTTTCTTTTCTTCTTCTTCTTCTTCTTCTTTTTGTCCAAGCAAGCAATAAGCATAAGCCCCTCCCAACCATGTGTTTATCTCTGTAACATCAGGCAAGAGATGTGACCCCAAGGAAAAAGAGTCTCCCTATTTGCAAGAAGATAGGATTGGACTGAATGTTATCTAAGACATCTATCAGCTTGTGTTCTATAAATATTTTTAATTTGGGCATCAGTGTACTTATGTATTTTATAATCCAGTTTAATATGAGTGATTCAGCAAAGCTCCTGAATGACTCCATTATAATTTTCCATTTCTTTTGTTATATGAGGAGGAATAAAATTGCTTTGGAACATTCATAATCAATAAACACTGAATAAGGAAGCAAACAGTGCCCTGGATTAAGACTGTGTCTCTATTTTAAAAGTTTTGACCAGCTGCCTTAAAGCAATTGGGAATTAACTAGCAGTTTACCCAGTCAGGATGAGTATATTAGACACAGTCATTATGGCAGACAGAGATCCTGATACTGCCAGTATTTTACCCCATGCCCCACTGGGGCTTCACTGCTTTCAACAACAAGATTTTTATTAGCTTTAGGCATTTCGTTAGTTTGTTTGGTTCACTGCTCAGGTGTGGAATCACTGAACTCAATTATGGCTCCTTGCTTAGTGTTTTGAAGTATGGCATTACTAAAAAGTAGCTTGTTAGGAAAAATCCAAATGCCTTCTCAAACGTTACATATTCTATCTGATTTGTTGTGAATTAGTGTCCTTATTTTTAGCAACAATAATGATAGCAAAAGTAATAATAATACATTATAAAGTCATCTTATCCTGTCCCTTGTTCTACTTTGTGGCAAAATAAGTGAAAAACAATGTATTAATATTCTGGTATTCGTCAGTTAGAATTTTTAAAGCTATTAAATTGGATCATACTGTGGCCACTGGATTGAAGTGCTACTGCTGAGCTATAATATTTACTTGTATAAGGCCAACTGAATCGGAATGAAAGAGAGTTTCTGTCCGTGGTGCTGAAAGCAAATAGTCTCCCACAGGATTTGGTAGTGAACAAGTTCAAAGAAGCCTCTTATGTTGAATCATGCATGTATTGTAATGTCTTTAATAAATCAATTACTTTTGGCAGCAAAATGTCACAGCATTTAAAATTCTGATAATCACCTCCATTTTGCTGAGCTTTAGGCTGTTATAATCCACACAATCTAGCATTCTCCTGGAATACATCAAGGAGAAGGTTAAGTAACAAAGAAATAATAAAAATTTTAGGCATGTATACTTGACTAGAATTCACAGAGGCTAAAATCTTTCCTCACCTCCAGAATACTAAAAAATATATAGATATAATACCACATGTCAAGCATAATCTGAGAGGACATCTATACTTGGTGTCCTGTAGAAAACAATCCCTCACATACTCATTTTCATTAAACACTAACATATGCCTGATACATTTCATTACATGTGTAACTCAGTTTACACTCTTCAAATGATGAGATGTGACAATATCTTCTACTCATTATGCTGCAAAAGGGAAAGAAACTGCCATCAACTTAAAAGTGTTTCATCTCCTAAAAAGATTTTTAAAATTTTCTGAGTCAGATTTTCTCTGAATTTTTTTCTTGAACATTGCTTCTATATGTGTAATTGACCAAAATGCACCAAGCCCATCTTTTACAAATATCTACTTTTTATCACCCAGTTTTGTGCAAATAACCCCACATAGGGCACTGCATCAGGATTCTCTCCTTCTGGAATAAGGAGCTATGTGTGTTTTCAAAGGACAGATGAATGAGCACACTCCTTGCACACCATACAGATTCTCTTCTGCATATAGTCATACTTGAAGAGAAAAAATCAGAATATGTTTTGCTCAAACAAATTTATTTTATGGATTAATTCAAAGAACATTTTTTTAGTGTCAAACACATTCTGGGACCACACTAGATGAAGATGATACAGACATAAACAAACAAAAAACCTGGACCTTGTCCTCAAAGGATGCAATAAGGGCTAACAGAATAGATATTAATAGATATTAAATAGATAAATACAAAATATTGTAAATAATATTGCAGTTAGGATACAAATAAAGAACTCTGAAAATTCAAAGGAGAACCCAGAAACATTCCTGAGATGGAATGGGGAAAGGGGTGGGAATTTCTACAGATGGCTTCTCAAAGGTCTTTAATTTCAGTTTTTGTTTTTCTTTTGAGTCCAGGTCTCATCCTCTTGCCTAGGCTGGAATGCAGTGACATGATCATGGCCTAATGCAGCCTTGACTTTCTGGGTTCAGGTGATTCTTCTGCCTCAGCCTCCCAAGTAGCTGGGATGACAGGTGCAAGACACCACACCCTGATAATTTTTTTAAAAATATTTTTTGTAGAGACAAGTTCTCACTATGTTTCCTAGGTTGGTCTTGAACTTCTGTGCTCAAGTGATTCTCCCTCCTTGACCTTCCGATGTGCTGGGATTACAGGTGTGAGCCACTGCACCTTACCTAAATTCAGTCTTAGAGAATGAGGTAGAATTTTTTTTTATTTTTGACTGAGGAGGAAGATGCATGGAATGGCTGAATCTAAACAAAAAGTTATCAGCTATATTCTCCCCAATAGCTCCAGAAACTCAGTCTCTGCATCTCCATTTCTGAAAAACTAGAGGAGTTACTCTTCATCTGCCATATAGACTATATTCTGATATATTTCACATTTACACAGACTTGAATAGTTTTAACAAACCTGAGTGCTAATGCTTATGGAGCTGCTGTAGGGTGGAGAGCAGGAACCAGGGTGTGGACATGCATAGGTGACAATGAGTGATGATGGACTGTGAAAGCCGACAGAAAGACAAGGGCTGGGAATGACGGGGTGACCACTGCAGAACTGAGGGAAGACTGCAGGTTCAAGTGGAGACGCCATGTGCCCTTCACCCTCACCTCCAAACCTTTAATTGAAAATCCCACATGTACACATCCTGCACTAAATCATTCTCTTGTACCAGAGCTGGGCACTTTCATTACCCACTTCATTTGCAAAGCAGCAGCCTCCCACATGACGAAACCCAGCGCTGCTGAACTCCCTCCAGCAGGCTTCAGGGTAAAAATGAAGGGCCTTGGTCCCCTGGTTCAGAGCAGCCACATCAGATAAATGTGAAGTCTTGTTACCCAGAAATATTCATCTGAGAAGAGAAGAGAATTTGATTATCATGAATTCTCTTCCACACTCCTCTTCCTGCCTGACAATAACCTCCCTCTTCAGAGCAACAATAATCTGAACACAAACAGACGTGAAGCTTTTCAAAAAGTAATGAACTCTGAGGCGTTGGAGCCAGGGCGATCGTGGTTTAAATGCACAACTCCAGCAACCCCGAGAGGCCATCAATTATACAGCCCAGTCATCAAGGAAACAAAAATAATATTTCAAAGAGTCATTGCCAGGAAGAAAATGCCACAGAAATCACACCCTTCAGAGCAAGCAGCTTCAAGAAAATGACTGAGCAGAGAGGAGCGGTTTGATCCTGCCCAAGGCAGCACCCCCCTCCACAGAAAGGGGAGGGCGAGGACACAGCAGCTCCCTCTTGGTCTGTTCCTTGTCCAGCACACCTGAGTCAATGAAGTCACTGTGTTAGCATCATTTCTGCTACCCCACGAGAATGTAGCAAGGCATGTTCTTAATCTGTTGATCCATTTACACATAATTTTGAGAGCCTAAAATAATTCATCACATCAGTATGGGGGTTCATTCATTTATAGAACCAGTTTACATCCATAATTTAATTTCATTCTTACAACAACTCTTTGAAGCAGGGAAAAGGGACATTATTAGGTTTATTTTTCAAATGACAGAATTGAGACCCAGCGAAGTTAAACAACTTGTCCAAGGTTGGCCAGCTACTCAGTGCCCAAATGACAACCAGGAATGCAGGATGCCATCAATAAACTTTTTGCAAATAGAGTGATGAGAATAAATCATTAAGTATCATTAAGTCATGGATTTGATATTCTAGCAGTCAGGTAAGGTGCCCCCCCCCACTGTTTCCTTATATTGAAGGTGATCTATTAGAAGTTAAGTAGGACAAAACAGATGTATAAGACATGGTCTAAGCAAGGTACAGTGGCACAAGTCTGTAATTCCAGCACTTTGGGAGGCCAAGGTAAGAGGTTTGCCTGAGCCCATGAGTTCGAGACCAGCCTAGGTAACATGGGTGAGACCTCATCTCTACAATACATTTAAAAAATGAGCTGGGCATGGTAGCACATGCCTGTAGTTCGGCTACTTGGAAGGCTGAGGCAGAAGGATCTCTGGAGCCCAGCTGGTCAACAATGGGGTGGCTGTGTGTATGCCACTGCACTTCAACCTGGGCCATGGAGTGAGACTCCAACTAAAAAAAAAGACAAGATCTAATCTAAAGAGTCCAGGACACACTCTAGCTATAGCATTCTGGACTTTGTCTGTTTTTCACATATCTAAAGATGTGGGGGAGCAGAGACAGTCCAACATTTAAGAAAAAAGGCGAATTCCATTTAGATTGTGATATCTTTAAAAGCAAATGCTGTATGTGAAGGAAGGAAAAGGCAGTGGAAAGAATAATAGCCCCATAGCCAGAAGGCCTCACTTCTCATTTTAGCTCCACTTTCCACTCTTGGGCTCAAGTCACATTCTGTGAGCCTCATTCTTTCTACTTCGCACATATAATTGATAATATTTTTCCTACCTACTCCATAAGCTGGCTGTTATATTGGACAGACAAACCACTTTATGAAGTCAGATGCACACAAATATGATAGATTAATAATGTAAATATCCTTCAAGGACACTAGTATCCCTTTGTGAAGAAGAGGAAATGCCTAGTCTGTTACATATCTGGCAAAATTAGTAGAATAACAAGAATAGCAGCAGTGACCATAATACTTATTCCTATTGGCATACAGCTTTAGGGTTTAAAAGTACAAAGGCAACAGACAGAGGT
The DNA here is from genome assembly GCF_000164805.1 of Carlito syrichta. NCBI lineage: Eukaryota > Metazoa > Chordata > Mammalia > Primates > Tarsiidae > Carlito > Carlito syrichta. The sequence continues at coordinate 367,638 of NW_007255308.1, read as the reverse complement.
AGTTAAAAGCACAGCAGCTGGAGTCATCTGGAACAGAGAGTCAGAGACCCATGTTGCTGTGCAACTAAGGACAATCAAGACAGGTCAGTTAGCCATTTTAGGTGTGATTCCTAGGTCAAAAAATGGGAATGATAAAAAGATTTGTCATAAGCTTTTTTTTTTTTTGTTGAGTTGGAGTCTCACTCTGTTGCCCAGACTGTAGTGCAGTGGCCACTCCCGGCCACTGCAGCCTCGACCTCCTGGGCTCCACCGATCCTTCCGCCTCAGCCTTCCAAGTAGCTGGAACTACAGGCGCACGCTACCATGCCTGGCTAATTTTTTACTTATTGTAGAGATGAGGTCTCCCCAAGTTGCCCAGGTGGGTCTCGAACCCGCAGGCTCAGGCAATCCACTCACCTCAAGGTCATAAGCTTTTTGAAGTCCCTGGAAAGACATAAGGAACAACTATGATAATTATTTGTATTAATGTATTTTTTTCTCACTTTTTTTTCAACTCTGTGTTAAGATAGTTGAATTGATAGAATGTTATGTTCCTCTCTTCTAGATATCTAGCATCAGGGACTAACTGACCTCACAGAGTATTGTGAGGTATAACTAATGAATTGTGGTAAAGAACCTGTATGATGCTTAGACAGACACTGAGAGCTATAGGATGGCATGTGAGTTACATGACTTTTTATATTGGTCCTTTGGTATTACAATTGATCCTGCCTGGTTTCCTCCTACATTGATCTGTTCAGAATGCTCTTGACACAAATGCAATTTTCTGTGGCCAGCAATCAAATTCACCAATCACTCATGGCAAAAGCGATCGAAACAAAGGGCAGAAGCTGTGCTATTTCCAGCACAAATGATCAGTTCTTGAATTTCTGACAGCATCAAATGGAAAAATCAAAATAACTTGAGACAGAAATAGCCTGAAGACTCTGGGTCCTCAACCCATTTGCAATATTCCTATGTGACCTGGAGCCCTCCACTATATACAAATGGAAAATTATATATCTGTGAGGCTGCATGTTAGGAAGAATTGAGAGTTGGCATGGAACATGGCTGGCCCTTCCAATAACTGTTCTTGCTTTTAATTATTGATATTTCAGTAGATTTTAATAGTGTCCTTCTTTAATAGGCCAAAGCATTTCAAGTTAGCACAGAGTTTAGAGTTTCTAGACACTGAACACATTTTCCCCAAGTTCTACCTTCTGAAAAGAAGTCTTGTATGCCCTAGACACGAGTTCTGACCATTTCTTGGGTGGAGACACATCCTTGGCAATAGACACAGCTAGAAAAGGAGTGTGGTAAATGAGAAAAATCAGAGAGGAGGCAGAAAAGGTTTGAGCAGATCATCCCTAGTTTTCTCCTCTTGGACATCACATAACATCTCTGTATTAGATTTGCTGATTGCTAATACTTTATACATGTCAACTTTCTGAATTAGCAGAATCCTGAATAAACGTAAGTAGTATTGCATATCACATGATCTCTATGTTCACCTCAATAATAGCTTTTTGGACCAAGGGTGGTCATCTAACTCACGTGAAGACAGTCTGACTTTGGACTTGAAGCACCAACACAAAGTCAGTTGGCTGTGATCTATTAGCTGTCTGAATGAGCACCAAGGCAGGTGAAGGCCATTTGGGAAATAAAGTTAGTAGGGATCAGGAAAACTCTGAGTAAGAGGTCCAAAAGATATGCAAAAAAAGCACAAATATAAGCAGACCACACAGCCTCAACAGGAGAACACAGAGAGAAACAGTCAAAGGCAATCCCCTTTTTGCAGGGCTTGGCTCATCTTCCTGCACTTGTTTCCATAAAATATAACTTTCTAATAAATACTGGAATAAATAAATATGCCCCATCTTTCCAATAATTCTTCTTGAGTGAATTCCTTCAATTCAAGTGGATTTTTCACCATAGCAAAGATTGGGTAGGCAGAAAACCAGGGAAAAAAACAGAGGCATTCAAAGTTTTTGAAAGTGCAGTGCAATGGACTGAATGCTTATGTCTCTCCCGAAGTCATATGTTGACATCTTAACACCCAGGGTAATGGTATTAGGAGGTGGGGCCTTTGGGAGATGATGAGTCATGAAGGCAGAGATCTCATGAATGGAATTAGTACCCTTATAAAAGAGGCCCAAGGGAGACTCCTTGTCCCCTTCATCATGTGAAGACACAGCAAAAAGGTATCATCTATGAACCAGGATGCAAGCCCACAGCAGATACCAAATCTGCCAGAACCTTTATCTTGGACTTACCAGTCTCTAGAACTGTGAGAAATAAATTTCTGTTGTTTATAAGTCATCCAGTCTATGGTATTTTGCTATAGGAACCTGAACATATTAAAAAAGAAGATAAGGGATCAGCAACATGACATGCAGGTAACTGGATGAAAGTCAGCATGCTCATGCTTGTTTGAACTCTGTGAGATTGTGTTGCCCTGAGAAAAAGTCAGCTAACATATAAAGAGAGAAGTGAAGGCAGTAGAATCTACCACAAAAGGAAAACGGAAGAATTAGCAATTCATCCAACAACCAGCATTTATGGTGAAAAATATGTGACATTTAGCAAATGATTCTTGCACCCAAAAAAGTTACATCTTTTGGGTGGAGATATAATTACAAAACAATGAGGTGAGTACAAAGACAGACGTAGGTGATGCTTACTTTATTTAGTCTTAAGAAACATAACAGGCATCTTCAAATATTGTAGTCCCCATCATGAGATCAGGAACTATTTATCACTAATTTTCTTATTCTCAACACTGGCCATAGTGTCTTATACAGATTAGGAGTTTAGCAAATATTTGTTAAATTTAATTTTTTAAAAATACTGAATGCGTCCTAATACTAGGCATTTCATCTCATTTCAATCCTCCCTCACTATGAAATGATGAGTGGTATACTCAGACTGTTATAAATGAGAAAGCTGGAACTCTGAGAGAATAAATATTAGGTTGAAACACATGCAACTGCCAATATTCAGCCATTTTTGACCTATAACTTGTAGACATTTACATAGACAGTAAGATTCAAATTCATAGCTCTTAATTAAATGCCAAGCACTTTTTATTACTACAAAGATTCACTTACTCTATGTGGTTCTAACAGAAATAACCAAGAGGTAGACATTAAAGGGAGGCACACTTTCGTGTGTGTGTGTGTGTGTGTGTGTGTGTGTGTGTGTGTGTGTGTGTGTGTGTAACAGGACTTTTCTAAAGAAAGTAGGATCTAGATGGGTTGGTAGTTAGCTGCCCATCACTGACAGTGTTCAAATGAGTGGTGGGTACTATCTACCTACCTACATACCTATTATGCAGGGAATTTTTAGTTTTAGAAATTGAATTGTGAGAAGATATATAACCTGAGATTTCCATAACTTTCAAGATAACATCTCTTATTCTTTGGAGGCCTAAAGGTATTGGTGACATGAAGGGTATTGGCAAAAATGAAGTAGTAGTTTCTTCCATCTTTGTCACCGTATAGTTTGTGTCAAATATTTCCCAAGAATAATTTTTTCAAGGGCACTTGTCATGGCTGCATAGGCTCAGTCAGTACTTGGTCCATGGTACCTGAAGGCTTGTATTTGGCTAGAGTCTGTGGACAGCATGAGCTAGTTGTGTTTCCTCTTTATCCTATAGTGAAGAATGAATCAAGTCATTCTTCACCCTTCTCCTACCCAGAGGTTCTACCAGATCCCCGAATTATGTCTTGACACTAGATTTCCAGAGATGCATGGCTTATTAGGCAAATATAGGAATATGGAATGAACTGGAGTCAGACAGAGAGGTAGGCACAGCTCTCTGCAAGTATCCATGTAGACAACAACATGCTCCAGTCCTGCCAGAGCAAATTCATAAGTGTTTACTTCCACTGTTTTTCTCCTGTTTGTCTGTATTCTTCTTCTTTTCTTCAGAATCAACACCTCTAGCCTTAGCCAGTCTACTAAGCTATTCAAGGGATGGGGAATCAAACTCAGAGATCACTCCGGCTAGTTAGAAATGTCTGGATCTCTCAGAAAGAGTTTCATAAAGTATGTGATGGCTCCATCCTATAATGGATTGCTATAGTTGGTCACTCAACCACTGGCCCTCAGGGAGAAGAGAGAGGAAGAAAAAATATGACTGAACCAGAGGCCAAAGTCAGTGAAAATCCAAAGGCATGTGTGATTATAACCTCTGACTCAAATCCTAGGAATAATAGAGACCAAAATAAAGGGGGGTGTGTGAGGGGGTAAGATAAATAATAAATTCAATAGTATCTAAAGAGCTGATTCTAAAATAAATTCAGTGGATCCTTTGTATAGTTTTGGCAGTGGAAGTCCAAAAGTCTTTCCTCGCACAGCAACCTGGATCCCAGCAACGATAAGCTTCTGCAACTGAGACATGTGTAAAGTGAAAATCTACTTGACACAGGAACAGTCTTATTTGTAGTGCACCCACAAGGTGAGCTCCTTCTCAACTCTGGCTCCTCCCCTTCCTGCAGGCAGTTTGTCTCTGGCCCTAAGTTGGCTCAAAGATTCCCCAGGAGAGCTGGCCTGAAAATCAGTCTAAAAGCCAAAAAAATGAGGAGAGCCAGATTAAAGTATCAGCCCAGAATTTATGCTCTGGACTTAAGGTTTAATAATGCAACAGAAAATCAATATTTAATAAAGCAAATGATGGAGAAAAACACTGCCTGGGAGATGTGGCTGCTGCACTGTTTTCAAACGTCTCAGTCCCAGAGGAGGTTGAGTTGGCAGGATGGATTGGAGACCAGGCTGACAAGAGAATCTGGCATGCAGACAATTGCAGGTCCCATTGATTCCTTTCTGTTATCTCATGGGCTTGCTGGCCATTTTTATTAAAGGCCTCACATAGAATTACAATGAAAGTGATACGAGATACCCAATAGCACAGGGGCAAATGGACCAAGCTAGTCTTCAATCAGGAGCCAAGGATTGTTCTGATCCATACAAAATGACCACCAAATTTCACCCTTCATTTGGAGAAATGAGAGGGGAAGGATGGGTCTAGAATCGGGCCTCATTATATGTAGTTCAGAGAGGTGGCATCTGATGAGTTGTACCAGTCTAACTCCTAAAATGAGTTACTGCAGTAGAATGTACCTACTTAGCACAAGCAGCATTTTGAATAGTGGCTTGCACTTAGTAGGAATGCAAATTGCCACTGACTGATTGATGTATCTTGAGAATACTGGGTCCAGGAAGACAAAATTACACAGGTTCTCTCTGATTACTATGTGGATTGCAAAGCATTTCTGAGCTGCAGGGAAACTGAATTTCATTAGACGATTTTCTACACTGCATCATCTCTAGCAATTTGAATATTTCCAGTTGGTCATTTTTCATTAGAAGTTATTCTTCCTTTTGGAGGCAAAAAAGTTTTATCCTGTCTGTTTATTGCTTGTCTAGATGGCTGGGTCATAGTTGGTTTCAGATTCGTATTTGGCCATAAGGAAGTCTAGTTGCTAGATATCTAACAACCTCTACCTGGCCAAATGAGAAGGAGAACACATCCACCTTCAACAAACTCATTGTGTTTCCTGTCATTGGAACTATGCAAGACCACTATGTAACATACAATAAAATCTTTTGAGTTATTGTGCCTTCCCTTCATCTAATGCTCCCAGTATAGCTGGGAAGAAATACAGGCAACTAAAGCCAATATGTTGCTTGCAACATAAGAAGCCTCAGGCAAGATACGTGACAACCGTTGCTTGAATGGGAATGAACTCATTTGTAACAACAGATTGGCTACTCCCATTTGTTTGCTAAAAAACACAAGATAGAGATAGCACTGTGTATTGCTTCTGGTTAATGAGGAAACGTCTTCAGAAATCTCTAACAGAACTGTAAATTATGAAGAGAATAGATTCTTGAGAGAGAGGCAAGTCAAGATGAAAGGAAGAGAATAAGATCTCAAACTCCCAAAAAAGTAAGAAAATGTCAGCCTTGTGCATCATTGTACATGCCAGTCATATAATTGGTATATAGCAAGTGCTTAGTTAATTTTTATTGAATTAATTAATAGGACATAAAAAGAAAAGTAAAATAGAATAGAATAAAGTTTGTTAAAAAGTAGAACGAAAAAGAAACACTCTATGGAGGAAGTGGGAGAGGGAAGGTCAAGTCTAATCATCCTGAGTGGGACATCCAGGGAGAAATCCCAGTTTGACCATTGGCTCACCCTGTGAATGCTTCAACATGTCACTGAAACTCTATTCATAGAAGACAGTGGACCATTCACATCTCTTGCTAGTGAAGTACCTTGAGATGTGAGACAGGCAGGACCCAAGAAGTAGCCTTGATGTTAGAAATGATGTTCAGTGACTACTGCTCTACTCCACTTGCTGGGGCTTCACTTTCTTTGAAGATTCTAACAAAAAAATGTTGTCTGCACAAGTCTTGCAGTTTAGAGTTTTGAAATCCTGAATGCCAAATAGTGTTGTGATCAATTCATACTTATCTCTAGATTATCCTGGGAGAGGTTTCTGCCACCAACTAATAGATAATGAGATCTCACTAATAGAGACCATGAGGTGGGCAAAGAGGGTTGACTCATTGCAAAGTTGACATTATAGTTCTAGTAAATGAGATTCGGAGTTCAGTGATTCAAAAAGGTTAAGAAAACTAGGTCATGTTCTCCAGAGTACATTACATGGAACTTTTGCTGAGGTTCTGTCTGCTCACTTCTGAGGAGACAGTAAGGAGAAATGTTACAAGATTGTGTCAAAACTACAACCAGCAGGATAGAGTAGCAAAATCCAAGGAAAACTTGGGTCATAAAGGGCTTTAGGTGAAAATTTTCAACACTGAGAGTAATTGATATATCTGCTAAACAGCTCGGGGGTGGCTATCTGAACAGCTATAATAATTATTTTATTTATGAAACTCTCGCTTTTTCTGAGGTGCTCAAGGCACTGTACAATAGCACTAAATAAATTAAATTAAAGCATGAAATATTAGGAAAATGCAATGAAATCGACATTGCTGAGGAAAAAGCAAAAGCCAAAAAGAGATGAAATTAAAAAAAAGACTCTGCAAGCAGCAGCACTTAGAAGGAGGATGCTTTTGAGAAAGCAGAGAGCTCAGCCTTCTAGGGAGGGGACTGCCCCATTGTTGGGCTTCTTTCAAAAGTAGATAACAGTTCAAGCCCCATCTTTTATAGGCATGTTCTTGAGCAAGAGTTTAACCCATCTAAAGCCTCAGTTTCCTTATCTATAAAGTGTAGGTATCATACTAGTACTACTGCCTATGATTGTGTGATTTAAGTGAGATTTGATAAGTTAAGCACTGTATCTGTCACATGGTAAGAACCCAGTAAGTGTTTGCTATTGTTATTAATGTGACCACAGGACCCAGGATGCAGAGTGAAAGGCAGAGACTGCAAAAAGGCAATCAGTTAGGTAAAATGGGATATATGCCTGAAGAAAGGCAATGATGGTAAAGATGGAGAGCTGTGAATAAGGGATGTCTGTAGAATCAGATGACTGAATGAGAAGTGTTATGGAAAGGGAAAAACCAAGGAAGACCTCAAGTTCCCTGTCCTGAGCATCAGAGACATAGTTTTACACTCTTCAAGATTACTGATGCAGAAGCAAGAAGAATCTGGGGTGGCAAGGAAGGTGGGGCAAAAATGATGTTTAATTTTGAATATGTTTTGACATTTTGAAGAGGACATTCCATTAAGTTCTCACAAATGTAGTTCTGCTACTGTTGGATATAAAGATGTGGCCAAGATGAATAAAACCATAATAGGTGAAGCCATGGGCTTGGCTGGGGCATTGGCTGTCATGCAGCCCAAGTGAGAAGAACTGAAGACAAAGTGTGTGGCCCAACAGGCAAGGGGAGCTGAGAATGCAACAGCCTTACAGGAAGTGTCCAGGAAGGTAAAGGGAAGCTTGGAAAGGGTAGTATTATATCAGTTATAGGACAAGATCTTTAGAGAGTAAACATTCTACCATGACTTGTCAGGTGGTAATAAAATCAATAGCAACAATCATGCCTCCTGATAGAAACCATTCCATGGAAAAGGGGCCTAGTTAGTTTATAGGGTAAGTGCTAATGCTCTTTCCCATCATCAGCCTTATGAATGTCTTTACAGATACCTTGGTAATGAGATTGAGAGGAACTTGGGGAGGCAGAATATCAAGTGTCCCTATTCATGGAAAAATACTAGAGAATAACATGGCAACACTAGATGCTAGTTCTACCCAGCCAAACCAATGGCCACACACTCCTTCAGCAATATTCACCGAGGCTTTACAGGTGATTTTGACTTGCATAAGGTACAATTACACAGCACACGTTGTCTTCAATGAGTTTACAGTCTATCAAAGAAACATACTCTTATATACTACTTTTTAAAATTCAAAGTTGTTGTTACTGGTGATTGCCATCTGAATTCATGAGAATGGCTGGTGAGGCTGATGTTTAATGAATGGTCCTTTCCATATAGTGAAGACAATTACCATATGCTGGGTTGGGTTATGACACCTTTATGTGGTATCATCTCACATGATTGCCTTATAACAACCATACAGGCAGGATTTATTGTCATCCTCATTTTACAGATGAGAAAAACCAAAGCACAGAGAACTGATATACAAGATTACACAGCTATTATTCTAACCCAGTTGTGCCTCAGTTCAAATTCTTACCCACCATGTTGTTTTGTGTTTCCTAACACATTTTAAGGAGACCTCTGTCTTTCATGAGGGGCAAGAGAAAGCACCCCGGATGAGACCTAGGAGCTGGGATTAGTCCTCACTACTGCCTTAAGTCAATGGTGTGACCCTGGGCAAGCCCATTCACCTCTTCTGTTCCATGTCTTCCCATCTGTAATATTAGAAAAGTGGTGAAAGCATTAGTGAGCAACACAAGCACACAGGGGTTAAAAATAAAAATAATACTTTATTCAATGTAAATTAAAGCGAAATCTCTGGGGAAGAACTCAACACTGGCACTGCTGAACAATACCCCTGGGCAGGGTGCGATGGCTCATGACTATAATCCCAACACTGGGAGGCGGAGACGAGAGGATTGCCTGAGCCCAGGGGTTTGAGACCAGCCTGGGCAACATAGCCAGACCTTATCTCTACAATAAATAAATAAAAATTAGCAGGGCATGGTAGGCCACGCCTGTGTTTCCAGATACTGGAAGGCAAAGGCAGAAGGATCATCTGAGCCCAGTAGGTCAAGGCTGCAGTGGCCGTGAGTGTGCCATTGCACTCTAGTGAGACTCCAACTTAGAAAAAAAAACACCCCCAAGTAATTGTAATGTGTAACCAAGTTGTTGAATCACTGGCTACATTGCCTCTGAGGTAGCTTCTAGCTTTGACAAGTTTTGAATTCACATCCATGCTTACAAAGCCCATTCCTAGTTGGATGCAGTCTTCTGAGTCAGATTAACCTCCATCTTTGCTAGTAGAAGGAAGCTTACTTAGTGTCCAGGGTGTGCTGTGTAGTGTCACACTTCTGATTTCAGACTCTGGCTCTGCTACTTACTAGTGTGCAATCTTCCCCTGGTTACTCAGTCTGCTCATTTCTAAAGTAAGGGTAATGACAGCACTATTGCACAGGGTTGCTTTGAACCTTAAATTAGATAGTATACATAAAGAGCTTCATCTAGTTCCTACCTGCCGCATGATCTAGTTTTAATAAGCTATAGAAACAGATATTATTGTTGTTGTATGATGAAAGTTTGCCTGCTACTGTTTTCATACAGTTGCCTCTAATAGCTTCTGTGAGATGAGAAGCTATATTTATGACCTCCTATGACTAGACTAGCTAGGGAAACTCCAGAGTCCAGAAACACAGTGGAGGACCCCATCCCAGAGCAGAAGAGGCCTCTAGGCATAACAGGGTCAGAGCAGACCCCTGGAAGTCAGCCCATAATTTTGTCCTTCTTCCTGAGATGCTTACCCTTGGCTGAGCCAGGACAAATGGCAGACTCACTGTAGAGATGCTCCCTCTGTTGGGTTCCAGGTGGCTGGTGGAGTGGCCATGTTTCTGATGATCTGTACATTCACAACTGGCCATTCTCTTGCGGTGGTCCAAGGAGAGCTAAGCAAAGTATCAGTTCTTTTGGAGCGGCCCCTCTTCCAAAGCAACCCTGCCCTGGTTGAGTCTCTTTTCCCTCTGTGGTCTTCACATTCACTCTGGGTGAATATTACATGTCCATCACTCCCATGGCTCATAAATGGATGGAAACCTGCCCACACAAACACACTCCACATACACATATACTTTCCACACAGAAACACACATACATACACACTCCATACACCCACACACTCCCCTTACAAACACACTCAGGCACTCACTCCCCACACCCACACACATACACACACACACACACACACACACACACACACACACACACACTCCCATACCCCCACACACATTCATTAGGGACAAAATTTATAGATAAAGCATGTTTGAGTTCCAATAAAGAAAATCTGAAATATGTCATCTTTCCTCCTTGTACACTACAGGGAGAGAATTTCAAGCGGAGTTGAATGTGGGTTCCCCAGGGGAAATGATCTATTATGAGTGAAACTGAAGCTCAACTTCAAGATGTGCTTATTAAGTGAAAGGGAAAATAAATAAATAAATAAAAAGGAACACCTGATTATCTTATCCTCTCCACAATGGCCATGTGAGCTCTGAGTGTTGAAGGCGAAACCACCAGCCCTTCTGAGAACTAGTCTCAGGGCAGAGGGTCTGGGGGACAGCGACACCTGCAGGGTGGGACAAGAACAGCAGACTAGGGGTTCAGAGCTGGCCACTGAAAGAGAACAGTGGGGAAAACTGAGGGCTGGCAAAGGACAGTGGGAGGGGAAGAGGAGAGAGAGAAAAGAAGAGGGAAAGAGATTCTGATAAATACCAGAAGGTAGAGCTCATGAGTAAAAGAAAACAGCACCCAGAAGCAAAGGTAACAATGAACAGTGTAGTGACACATGAGAGGAGGGAAGGAGCAGATAGGAGTGTGCCTGGAAGAGGGAAACAGGACACATGGCAAAGAAGACAAGAAAAAGAAGAAAAACTGCAATCAGTAGGAGACAATAAAAAGTACATGCAGTGATAAAGAAGAAGTTGCTGGAAAGACCAAATGAAAAACAGCCTGGCAGAGACAGATGGAAAATAGCAAAGGGAGAGAACTGCCCACTGCAGGGAAGACCGTATATCTACTCTCCACTGATTCTGCTGACCTTCTAAATAGGGCACTCGCTGAAGCCACGGTGAAGAATCAGTCACCAGTCGAAGCCTGCTTGAGGTGAAAATACAGCACAAGAGCTCAGCTTTGACATTACCTCTGCTCATCCATGAGCAGCTCTGGGCAGGCAGGGGTGAGGGACGACAGTCCATCCATAAGGATGATTAACCATGGAGGGCCTTTTGGCCTTGTTTTGCTCAAAGACACCCTTTTGTAGAAACTGAAACTACGTGAGAACCAATCCTCCTGAATTGATTCTGCTCTCCCTAATTTGGGCCCCAAATTTGGCCCCTTTTGCCCTTCAGAAAAATTCAAAAATCCACAGCAAGGTTTACCAGGCTCCTTGAGATCTGGCTTCAGCTCCCCTCTGGGCTCTAGCATCTCCCCCCTCCTCCCAGCACAGATGTGGGATGCCTTTCCCATCTCTAAAGGGGACATGTTTCTGTTCTTGCACTTGTCATGATTGTTCAGAAGGTTTTGCCACCTAGTTAATCCTACTCAGCTCTCAGCTCAAGCAAAGCTTCCTTTCAGAATTCGTATGGGGTTCTCAGGGGTAGGAGCCTCTCTTGGGCACTAACATGGCCCCTGGTACTTGCCCCAACTCTCTCCCTAAATTACAATGAACTAGTTACTTTTCCTGTCATCCTCTAGCATATTACTTCTTTAGGGGTAGGTGAAGTATTTGTGTTTTACCCCGAGTCTAGCCACAATAGGAGCTAAATGAATATCTGATTGAGGAAATGGAAGAAAGGAAGGAAGGAAGAAATGGAAAGAGGGAGAAAGGGAGGGAGGGAGGGAGGGATTTTGTTGTACATGCTTCTTTTCTCAAACAGAACTTGAAAGGTGAGGCAGGTATTACTGTATATTGGTGGGAGAGGGTGACTGCTTCAGCTCCCTTTCTGCCAGGCTGCAAGCTTCCTGCATTACTGTGAGCCGGGCCAGTCCTCAAAGACATGTCCCCCATGTAAGTAGCTATCACTTATGGGGCTAAACCTACTCAATCTCAGGAAACTTTTAGTATAGAAAACTCACTTGTCATGGGAGCTCCAGACAAAGGCGAAAAGGATTTCTTGACTACAGCACTACCAGCCCCAAACTGCCCTGCCTGCAGAGGAAAAGGAATGATGCCACTGCCATGTCTCAGTATGTGGCTGTGAAGGGCCAAAGCCTTATAATGAAAAGAGACAACTGAGAGTAAGACTGCATTGACTCAGTGAGGTTAGCAGCTCCTTGTGGGGCTGCTTCTTAGTTTTCATTTGAACAACCGTACAGCAACAGGCTCAGGGAGATGAAAGCTGCACCATAATTAGAAACGTGGAACATGCCCAATCACCTTATTTGACACAGTTCCTACTAACAAGCATGAAGGCCATTTAGGATTTGACCTAAGAAATGTTCCTGACTGGACTTCAGCTACTTTTTTGGCCCTCAGTTCAGCTAGGCCCCGACCTGGGATTCCCAGTCTCACCCACACAAGCCTCCCCATCCACATCTGAACCTGGGCACTTTAGGTCCAGTACATCTAGGGAAAGATCACTATTCTTCTTCTTTTTCTTCTTCTTTTTCTAGAAAGTTCATCTGGAGATTCTGAGAAAGGCAGAGGGAATGAGTGTCTGACAGGCATCTTGTGTTACCTCAGGTGCTTGTATTCCCTGAACCCATTCTCCTTCCTACTTCTGAATACCTTCTCTGTCTAAAGGCCCTCCTGGCCCTCTACCCTGTCTATTTTACCTCAAGCTTTACCCTTTTTCACACAAACCTCCTGGCCTCTTGGCGACGTGATTTCATTTCAATAATCCAAAGGCCATATTCTCAGAATTCCAAACAAAAACAAAATCTAGCACAATTCTTTTCCTTATTTGTAAGTGTATAAGCCTGCAACTTTTACAAAGGTATAAACATTCCATTCCATTGACTTTCAGTTTTAGCAAGCCACACATGAGAGGTCATGTCTCCTTGAAATAGGATTGTCCACTGGGATTGTCCACTGGGAATACTGGGAGGCTTTGGCCGCTAGACCCTGTCCACTCTGCCTGTATGCTCACTGTGCACACACTCAGTGAAATCTACATTCTGTAAGGTGGCAGAAATTCGGCCCTCTCCCACCTACCAGGCTGTGAGTGCTCCCCCAGTATTCTTGCTTCTGTTCAGGGCACGTGCATAGTGACCCACACTTGGTCTCTCAGAGTCCTTCTCACTATATGAGTTGTTCCTGCATCGAGGTCCAATAGTCCTCTTCTTTACCTTGCTAAGAAAAGCCATGCTGCAAACTCAGTTTAATGTCACCGGATTAGAGACTAGATGACCAAATCACTTTGACAGAAATAACAGATAGAAAAGTTAATGCTCTCACATCTGAGCAAAGAAACATAGCTGGGGCGGGGGGATGATGACGTCCACTTAATAAAAGACCTTCGTTTTCGCTCATTTATTTATTCAACAAATACTTATTGAGGACCTCCTATGTGCCAACCCTATGCTGGACCCTTGGAAGCAACAGTAAACACAGTAGGCCAAGGGTCACCCTCACAGCACATGTGTTTTAGTGAGAGTGACACAGACTACAACCCTCAAATGCGTGAATACACATTTTGCCAATAGGTGAGCTATGTGATAAAGAAAAGTAAAGCAAGGAAGGTGCCCAGGCATAATGAGGTGGGTCGAGGAGCTATTTTATACAGATGATGAGGGAGGTCTGTCCCCTAATGTGGCCTTGAGCCCAAGGGACCCCTGGCATGGGGTACCAGCAGAGGGAGCGTTAAGACTGAAGTGGGAGCCCCCTTGGTGCATTCCTGGAACCAAGGAGTTGAGGAGGCAGGGTAAGGGAGAGACAGTGTGTGCAGAGGGGAAGCCAGAGAGATGCTAGGGCTGGATGGGTTCGGAGAATACCAGGACCATGGAAGGTCTTTCAGGCCACAGTAAGGACACTGGGTCCTATAGTAAGTGAGCCAGGAAGACTCTAGGAGGTTAGATAAGAAGAAAGATGAAGCCTGTAAATAAGTGCTCTGGCTGAGTATGGAGGACAGATGATAGGAAACAGGAGTGAAAAGGAAGAACAGGTAGGTAGACAGATGTAGGATACTCTAGTTAAAGATGGCAGCTGCCTGGGACAGGGCAGTAGAGCTCCACATGGGGAAAAGAGGGAGACTCGGAATAAATTTCAGAATTCAGCAAACCTAACAGGACATGCTCAAGACTGAGGAAGAGCATGGGAGAAGGAAAAGAGGGAATGAACTCTAAAGCTTTTCACATGAGCTAGTAGAATAATGGAGTTGCCATGTACCGCATGGGAAGACTCCAGAAAGAGAAGGTTTGGGGTTGGGGTGAGGGGACAGTTGGAAAAGAAGGTTAGAATTCAGGAGATCTGCTTTGTACATCTTGAGTTTAAGATGTGTATGCATCAAATAGGGGAGATAAAGCCCAAATACTAGGCCCTTCTCCCAGTTAACAACAGAACTTTTTTTTTTTTTTGAGTTGGAGTCTCACTCTGTCACCGAGACTGGAGTGCAGTGGCCACTCCCAGCCACCGCAGCCTCGACCTGCTGGGCTCCTGTGATCCTTCCGCCTCAGCCTTCCGAGTAGCTGGAACTACAGACACATGCTACCACGCCCGGATAGTTTTTGATTTATTGTAGAGTTGAGGTCTCGCCAAGTTGCCCAGGCAGGTCTCGAGCCCGCAGGCTCAGGCATTCCACTCACCTCAGCCTCCCAAAGGCACGGGATGATAGGCTGAGCCACCGAGCCCGGCTACAAGAGAACATTTAGCAATTTTATCTTCAACTCTGGTCCCGCATCCCCAAACCAAGTCTCACAGCCCACTGCTAGGCAGCAACGACATCAATCAGCCTCTTTAAAATCACATTAGTTGAGGGGTCTGTCCCTCCCTCCTCCCATCTCCTAGGGTGCCAGGGACAGAAACTCTCAAAGTTAAAAAATATAGTCTTTGTTTTCAAATGTGGATGGTTTCATCAGTTCCTGTAGATAGCCCAAGGAAAAGGAGCTGAGACCTTCCTGAATCTACATGACAAGGGTGAATCTCCAAACCAATTCCTTTGTAAAAGAAATCATGCCAGGTAAAGTGGCTTACACCTGTAATCCCAGCACTTTGAGAGGCTAAAGTGGGAGGACTGCTCGAGCCCAGAAGTTTTAGACCAGTTTAGGCAACATAGTGAGAACTCATCTCTACAAAATATCAAAAAATTAGCTGAGTGTGGTGGTAAGCACCTGTAGTCCCAGCTACTTGAGAGGCTAAGGCAGAAGTATCACCTAAGTCCAGGAAGTCGAGGCTGCAGTGAGCCATGATCACGCCACTGCACTCTGGCCTGGGCAACAGAGTGAGACACTGACTCAATTGAGAAAAAAAAAATCATGAAAAAGATCACTCTTACTTCACCTCTCACAGCGAAAAAAACGTAAATTTCTGGCAGATTTCAAATACCCCCCCCCCCTTTTTCCCACTTCCAGCCACCAGAGATTCAAAACATTGAAGGCCAGTACATTAGTTTCCTATCACCATATTGTATTTCCATAGATTTATTAGTAGCATTAAAAACCAAAAAAAAATATTTTTTTTCCCACAATTCTGGAGGCCAGAAGACCAAAATCACTTTCACTGGGCTGAAACCAAGATATCAGTGAGGTTGTGCTTCCTCTAGAGACTCCAGGGGAAATTTGGGGTTTTGATTCTTCCAGCTTCTGCTGGCTGCTGACATTCCTTGGCTTGTGGTCACATCACTCTAATCTTCAAGGCCAACACCTTCAAATCTCTCTGCTCCCATATTCACACAGCCTTCTCTTCTGTGTTCATATCAAATCTCCCTCTGCCTCCTATTCATAAGTATGCATGTGATTGCATTTAAGGCCCAGTAATTTCCCTATCTCAAACTCTTAATGTAAGCCCATCTGCAAAGACTCATGAGTCCCAGGAATTAGGATCTGTTATCTTTGAGTGGCCATTATTCAGCCTACTACAAGTAATACTGAACAAAACCCAATGAATTGTTTTGTTTAATGATTTTTTAAAAAAACCTTTACAGATCTATTCATTATCCAACAAATAGTCCCCAAGTTCCTATTAAGTTCTAAGCACTGGAAACAGAATGCACAAGTAGACATGGCCCCTGCCCTCAGGAAAACAGAGGTAATCAACTAATCACACAAACAAATGCCAAACTGTAACTGTGGCAAGGACCACAAAGAAGGGAGGGCTCTAACCCTTGGGGGAGGTGGGGATGGTCACCTCAGGCAGGTCTGGGAAAGCATCTGAGTCCATGTTTCAAGGATACATTAGATTAACTGGGTGAAAATTGGAAGAGAATTCCAGGCAGAAGGGAGGAAGAATATAAAGGGTCTGTGACCAGAAAGAACAAAAAAAGTAAAATGAGCTAAAATGAAAACAGTGAGTCAGGGGCATGGCATGAACCAGGAGTGGAGGACCCCGGGAGCCAAACTTCTAGGATTATCAATTCCTTCGTGAGGAACTGCCTCTCTTGGGCTAAGGAAAAGTTCTTGAGTAAACATCAGATTCAGGGTCAAAAGATCACTTGGGCTGTGAGTGCAGAAAGACGGACGAAGGGGCATGGACAGACCAGTTATTTCATTTTTATTCAACAGTTGGGAGCTAAAATGCCACATTATCCAATTTCCAAAGACTTCAGTGTGCTTGGCCTTCCAGAACAGTGAAAGCCAGCGTGCAGGCTGAGAGGTCCCTCTCTGTCCAAGGATTCTCTTGGTGGCTCTGTGCTAGCAGCCCCTTTTCTACACTTTCACTGCTGCCCCAACCCCATCACGCATCCCGATCATGGGCACCAGTCCCATCCGTTTTTGTATCCTCTATTTTAGTACTTGACACGTGGCAGTCAACATATGTGTTAAAGCAAAAAATCATCGTCATCATTATCAAAATTTCTGATCCTCTTTTCTAGGGTAGGAAGAAAGGACTTGGCCAGTCTGGTCCTCAGAATCCCCCTCTGAAGTGCAGGTTTTAGGATAATAAGCCTGCCATAAAACACGCCCTAACAATTGTGAGAACAAAGGAGCTGGAGCAAGAGAGCTGAGGAACAACACCAGGTCAGAAATCCACAATGCCAGGAACACTAGCATTCAGAGAAGGGACTGGGGAGGAGGGAAACGGGAGGCAGACAAGTCCTTGAGAACAGGGACTCACATTGGTGGCAGAAGGTGCTTGCATTTCCGGTACAAAGGACAGGGTCTATTTATAGGAGCCAGAATAGGCCAAATGGATGTAAAAACCTGGAAACCTTTATCGCTGGTAAATGATTACAAAAATGAAGGATGCTGCTACATAGTCACGTTCTGCTTCCTTGAATCCATTTGGCATCTTTCTCCAAATCAGATTGTGGGATACATCAAAACATTTCTATAAAGCGTGTCTAATCAGGAATATCTAACCTGAAATAGCTAAAATAAGGAGGTCATTTTTCCAGGTAATTTTTATTAAAATTCAGACTGGAACCCAAGACTCCTAAATTCTGAAATTTACTTCTTCCTACTAAGCTATTCAATCCCCAGCAGAGCCAACGCCGGGTTCATTGTGCAGACTCCCAATTAATCACAGTAGAAAGCACTACTTGCCAAGTGAAAATCCTCTATTTTGAATTCTTAATCCCCCCACCAGCTGAGTTTACCACAAAGACATGAATATATAATTGAGACATAAAGAAAACATGCCACCAAATTAAACTGCCCTAATTTTGCATCAATAAATTCTTTCTCAAATAACATGAAATGAAGATCTCTCAAAAGAAAAGTATGGTGCTCCAAAAACTCCGGGAGCGAATGCCTCTACTGAGCCGAACTCCAGCCGAAGCCAATTAGATTCCATACCAACATCAGGCATTCATTCACCACAGGCAACATTCAACAGGAATATGTGTCTTAACATATACTCCATGTGGTGACACCCTGAAGCCTAAATTAGCCTGGAGACATCTAAAACAGGGAGTCTTCTCCTAATTTGTATATGGGCTCTCAGGTATGAGAGAAAAGCTGCTGAGGATCTAAAGGCTGGGTCCCCTCCTGCAGCCATTATTTATCCTGAACAGGAAGTATCCTCACCCTCTCTGGTACAATCTTCACAATGACAGAGCAAAACCTAGTGCCATGTATTCTACTTGCTAGTACACAAAGAAATGCACTTAACTATGCTACAGTAAAAGAATCATTATTGTGACTGCAATTGAAAGCATACATTTTGGTGTTTTCAAAAAACGGACTTGTTGGTAGAGAGATTTTTTGCAATCTTTCCCTTTTGTGCCTTAACCATGCAAGGGACATAGAATCAGTTGGAAGTGAATGTGTTCTTTCCTTCCAATACTTCATTCCTCCCAAGATTTATTGACCCAGGTGCTTGTCACGTTCTATTCCACTGATAGCCTTTTGGATATTTGTCTACTGTCAAAACAATCTAATGTACATTTCCTTGAGAAAGAGAAGTGGCATTCTTGCAGAATTGTGTTAAAAACCTACATGACTTCATCTAAAACTGAGATGCAGCCTACCCCTCTGGTCATATATGCAGTGATTTCACCCCCCGGGAACCTTGTCCTGTGACTACATTAGTATCCCCATTCTTTATGTAACATGTCATACACTTTCAGACTTTCAGGCTATGCGCATACCATTGCTCCTGCCTGGAATGTATCTCCCCAGAGCCCCTGAAAACCCTACTTACCATGGAAGACCCTCATGAAATATAACCTTGTACTGTTGTCTAGACTTGCAGATAACCTCAGTTACTCTATTTTAGTGTATTAATATCATTTGTATGCATAAATATCCTAATCTCTATTACCTTCTAAGACAGTCATGTTAGTATGGTGATCTCTTCTGCTAGACAAGGCAAGAGTTCTGTCTGAATCTTTTGTGTTCCCATCACCTTCAAAGTAACTTCAAAGTACTGTGAAATGGAATTGAGAGGTATTCGTTGACAATCCTCAATTCAACAACAGATAGAATGAGAGCCTTCCTCACTAACTTCTCCCCAGGCCCTAACAAGCTAAGTGTCTTATAATTTTATCGAAGAGAATGGTCAGATCTGTTAAGTCTTTGAGTACCTGAAAGGCTTCTTATAACAACCATAGCATTCAGATCAATGATGCCCCTGATGTTGCTTTATACACACCCCATGGGGTGACCTACTGAAACTGATAGGAATATGGTAATGAGTGTCTTTTGGACACATTCTAAGATTAGCCATATCTGTCCTGGTAGGTCATGGGACCTTAAAGAGATCTCATCCAACCCTAAATTAAGAATATTTGTTTCAAGTTCAACTTGAATAAATCAGCACCTCTGGCATGGGAATGGGACTCTAAAGGAATGCATCTTGAAAATGCTGCTTATTTAGGATCTGATGCTTTGTCCTTTCCCCAAAATAAAATGGTAAAATTTCTCACTTGGAGTCTGCAGAAGGAATCAAGATCCAGAAGAAATCAGAGCCACTTTTCTCAACCCCGTGGTGTTAGAATCTAAAACAGCTCAGAGGCAGCTCAGACTCCCTGGGGAAAACTATCTAAGGAATAAGAACTCAGTGGTTGCTTACAAACTTTCCCTTGGGAGTCCTGGCTGCTTACCTGGAGAGATGTTGCCTGATTTCTGCATTTGTTGTGAAGCAATAAGGGTTATTTAAATTTGGTGTGAAGCACTTGGACAGGCACACCCTATTGTTATCTACTGTTCTGAAACAGATGAAGTTTTCCAAACTGCTTAGAAAATATGAGGACCCCACCCCAGCCATACCTGAAGGCAAAAAAGTCATTATTAAATCAATATGACTTTTATTATAGCATTTTGCTGAGATCATTTTAGTCTTATACACTCTACCCTACTTGACTCAGTAGACAGATGATATTTCTAATGCGTTTGCTGAAATGTTAGCATTGGTCTAGCATTTCTGACCAATTTTGCTCCTCCATTGTCAGAAACTGCTTCAAGAAAATTTGAAACTCACCGAGTAGAACTGCGTTGTCTCATCTGCATTCTGCCTAAATTTTGTAAATCAATTTCAGGTAAAATGCCCTACTTCCTTGCCATTCTCCAGGGTGCTTTGAGGAGCTCTCCAATTTTGCAGTGGAATTTAATTTCCTGACTTTTTCAAAGTTCTATCAAATTTAGCTGTACAGACTTATGGCCAAAACAAATGTGCATTTTCATCTACTTCTTGAATGGGACAGGAAAAGGAAAGGTCATTTGGAAAGCAGTTTGAGATGGTAAGTATGCCCTACTATTTGTCACAAGGGCTACTGGCATCTGGAGAACACAGAGGTGCTCAGAAGGTGACTTTGGACTATTTAGAACTGAACTGTGGTGTTTTCCTCCACCACAATAGAAAGTGTGCATGCAAAGGTCGTCAGAATCTACAGGAGCCTTGTAGTGCCAGGAGGACACAGTGCCTTTTGGGTGACAGGTCTGAACAGATAGAAAGCTTTTGTTTTCAAAGTAAGGATTACATTACATTATTTTCTTTGATATTTTGTATTTCAAATTCCCTTTTGTTCAAGTTAAGGGTTGGGGGAGGTCTATGGGGCATAGGTGTCTAGAAATTAAAAGTTATTGTTCCTATTCTCTTACTCATAATAACGAGTTTGGCTTGGCAAGGTCAATTAATTATTCAGGATTGAAAAGCAACCCAGTGGTATATATCAGATGGGTAAGAGGAGAAGGTTAGAAACAGAAAGACAATAAAGGGTAAATGAAGGGCTGGTGCAGCCAAAGACATTGTTTGCAAGTCACTGCCCAGGCTGGATGTCTCCCCAGCCCAGTCCCTTTCTCCCTGGAATTGCCCCAACACAGGAAGTGTAAAAAATGTCCTGGCTTCTCTCCCTTATTCCTGTCCCATTCCATAGACGTGTGTGTCCCCCACCTTCACCTGAGCTTCAGAGCTGTTTGACTCCAAAGGCAGGTAATTAACTATCAAACAATAGCAGGGATTTTCAGATTAATTCTGTCCAGGAAGAAATAGGAAAACTCATTTTCACCAAACAAAAGGGAGGGGGTGATTAGATGCTCCAGTGACAAAGGGGAGACCTAGATAGGGCCTGGAAAACCGATAAAGAGGCTGAAACCTTTTTTATTTTTATTACACTAATATCCCCATTTTTATAAGCACTGTATTCTACTGTTCTCTATCATGCAAACGTGTCTGTAAGTGAGATTAAAGTCCTGCAGGTACAGCAGCCAAGACTGACAAGTCAGTTTTCCATGCTTGGATAAGAAGGACCTTTCTTAATTTTCTGCAGACAACCACTCATGGGTTCTTAGAAATGCAAGCAGGGCTTCTGCAATGTCTCCCCAAGCTGTCCTTAATTTGCCAAACAGTTCAGCCCCACTGAGTGTTTTATCCACTCTACATTCTCCAAGATGTGGTCTTGTGCAAGGTAAAATGGAGAGAGAGGTATGGCCAATTCAGATGTACAAGAAGTTTGGTTTGGCAGCAGGATTATGTGTGTGAAAGGACTAAAATATTCATTTAGACTCCAGAAGCAGCTACTTATTAATTACACTCCTAAAGCAGAAAACCCTTAGGACAAAGGGATGGGAATCATTAGATCCAAATGATAATAAATCTTAGATAGATCTCCCTCACTGGCCTAAAAGTTTATGTTCTGGCTGCCTAAATGGACACACAAGTCCATGGGTGATGTTTCTTACTTTTCAAATTTTGAATGGAGTATTCAAGACATCTCAAAGTCAAGATGTCTAGTATCTGAATTCATTCAGCTCTACTGATAAATCAGTTTACCAATCATGTACAGTGATGCTTTAGAGATATTAGTACCAACCTCCCCCAGGGCTCCAAGAAAGAAATTGCAGTGTCCAGGGGTGAATTCATCTCCCATATGCTCACATTTGACCCCACTCCAGAACTCACCCCCTATTCTCCTTCAGACATAACTTGGACTCTAGACTCTCTTCTCTGTCCTAGCTAACATATGAATTCTATTCCTCCATCTTTTTCAACAATTCCCTCTTGTTTTAAAAAGTCCACCATCTTTTGTTATTTCCATCTTCTTTCCAAAATGCCATTCACCTTCCCACACTATAATTGGCCCTTCAAGTCATGGAAGACCATTCTAGTTGCAACATCTGCTGGCCCATAATGGAATGCTCAGTAGAGCTTTCCATGAAAAAGTTCACATAAATGTTCTATATCTGCACTGTCCAAAACAGGAGTGCTATACTTTGGGTGTTTGACCCCACAAACTTCAGTTGAAATCTGGTCCCAATGTTGGAGGTGGGGGCTTACTGAGAAGTGTTTGAGTCATGGGGGTGGAGCCCTCTGAATGGATTCATGCAAGAGGTGGGGCAGTGAGTAAGTTCTCACTCTATTAGTTCCCATGACAGCTGGTTGTTAAAAAGAGCCTGGCACCGCCCCTTTTGCTCTCTTGCTTCCTCTCTTGCGACATGATCTCTGCACATGCGAGCTCCCCTTCACCTCCAGTTAACCTTCAGCAGTGAGAGGAAGTTTCCTGAGGCTCTTACCAGAGGGAGATGCTATCATCTTATACAACCTGCAGAACCATGACCCAAATACACCTCTTTTTGGAATATATTACCCAATCTCGGAAATGTATTTGTTTGTAGCCAATTTAAATTTAATTTTAAATAGCCAAGTTGGAAGTACCTACTAAGCTCAGTTCTCTTGTCTGCCCCATCCCCTTTCTGCTGCTTTCTCCTCTGCCTACTCCTACAATGGCCCCAGGGATACCTTCCTCCCCAAGGATGGCTCTTGTTCCTAGCTTGCCCAGGAGACTTGCTTTGTGCGACTATCTAGGTATCATGGATGTCTGCAAGAACTAACCAGATTGAATCAGTACAAAGAACTGGGAGTAGATGGGACACTGGGTAGTAAGAGGAAAGATATAACCCCAGACCTGCAGCAGCTTGCACAATACTGTGAAATGCCATTGCCTTCCTTCTGTGTAGGTTTATTTATATGTGAAGCCAACTACATATATATACAAATACACATACTCACGGGCAGAATATCAATTTAGTTCCTTTTTTTGTTGTTGCTTTTTTATATCTTTTTTAAAATGATCATAATACCATTTTGAAAACTTAATATGCCTAACTTTTATTCTAGCAGCATTCTGCTCAGGGTTGAATAGCAACTTCAAACCCAGACAGTAAGTTTCTGCTAGGGGAATTAGGGTTTATGTTCAGTATAAAAAATAATCCCAAGATAAATATCTTTTTTTTTTTTAAAGTCCAGGATGGTGGTGCATCCTCTTTCCAATACAGAAACAGAGGAGCTGGTTCTATTTAGTTTGCCTGATTGCTTTGAAGGGGAGGGGGGTAAGGTTGGCTCTGAAAAAACTATGGTCCTCTATTCATTAAAGTGTCAATAATACTCAGACCAGGCATATCGACAGCGGATTAGCTGGGGCTGAGTCTGTGTACAAGACCAATGCCTTTTTTAACCCAGCTTGTTTCCAGATCAATACATCCATCAGCATTCGAAAATTAGCCCAAGATGAGATTCCAATACTTGAGGTGGTGTGTCATGCTAAGAGGGCACCTAGCCAAGTTACAGATGTAAACACCTAGCTGGGGATTAGACTTTTTCCATTAGCTTGGACAAGAGTAAAGATTGATGTAGACTCCATCCTCCTACCCCTCCCATCCCCCATTCCCACAAATACCCAACTCTCTCTCTTGGAACCCATAAAAGATCGCTGGGCTATAATTCCACTCATTTGCTTCAACTAGCATTTATTAAATGTTCACTTTGTATAAGGCACTCTGCCAGGTGTTAGGATGGGGTAGGGAGGGCGGCGGACCAAATAAGAAAAATGACAAAAACTTGGTCTTAGCCGGGCTTGGTGGCTCAGCCTATAATCCCGCTCCTTTGGAAGGCTGAGGTGAGTGGATTGCCTGAGCCCGCAGGTTCGAGACCCACCTGGGCAGGCGAGACCTCATCTCTACAATAAATCAAAAAATTAGCCGGGCGTGGTAGCGCGTGACTGTAATTCCGGCTACTTGGAAGGCTGAGGCAGAAGGATCGCCGGAGCCCAGCAGGTCGAGGCTGTGGTGGCCAGGAGCAGCCACTGCACTCCAGTCTGGGTGACAGAGTGAGACTCCAACTCAAAAAAAAAAAAAAACTTGGTCTTTTATTTCGAGGAGGCTTTAGCATTTTCCACATTCCTTTTGTTCTCCAGTTCCACACAGGCTCTTCGTTTTAAGCAAATGTCTGTCATTGTTCCAAGTTCTTAGTCTCTCATTGTTATTGCTAGACATTCGTGTCCTAACAATAAGTGTGCAAGGGTGGGGGGCAGGGCAGAAGCGAGTGTAAGGAATGGTCTCCAAAGCACCACCTGGTATGGAGTGTAGATGGTGGCCCTAGGGCAATCGGCAGATCCCCCCACGAAATGGGGAGTTTTCAAGCATTTTTCAAGCATCTCCCTGAAATGGGGAGTTTTCAAGCATTTTTATCCACAATAAAAAACGTGGGTTTTTTTGTTTGTTTGTTTTTTTGAGTCGGAGTCTCACTCTGTCACCCAGACTGGAGTGCAGTGGCACGCTCCTGGCCACCGCAGCCTCGACCTACGGGGCTCTGGGGATCTTTCTGCCTCAGCCTGCCAAGTAGCCGGAACTACAGGTCTATGCTACCACGTCCGGCTAATTTTTTATTTGTTGTAGAGAGGAGGTCTTGCCAAGTTGCCAAGGCAGGTCTTGAATCCACGAGCTCAGGCAATCCACTTACCTCAACCTCCCAAAGTGCTGGGATTACAGGCTGAGCCACCGAGCCCGGACTAAAAAAACTTATTTTATGTTAAATTTTACACATACCAAAACTAAAATTTCACATAGCAACCTAGCCTGCTGTTTGCAATACACTCTAATAATTTCTGTGAGATTCTACTTCCTTTAAGAATACTGTTTGCACCAACCAGTTTGAAAAGTACTCATTCATAGAACCAGTAAAAGAAAACAGCATTGTAATTTTCTCCAGGAAAGAAAGAGTAAAAAGAAAATAATAATAACTTGCTATGACCAAACTTGGCCCAGTCATGAGAGTTCCAATGTCACAATGGCATCATCTCTGATCAGAGCCAGGTCAACATGGCTCTCCGTTTCTTGTTACTGCTCACCCCTTCTCCTCGATCACGGTGCGGATCCACGACCCAAATTTTATCTTCTTCCATCTTCTCAAAGTCAGCTTCCCCTTTCTTCTTCCAGCTCATTTGTGCTCTTTCTCAGACCACCTTCCTTCCCACTAGGTCTCTAACCAATTATCACACAGCTCTTTACCCTTTCTTGAACATGCTGACAAGGGTGTCAGTTGATGGAGCCTCTAGAAGGTGTATTTATTGCCCTGGACCTGCCTGCCATGTAGCTGAATAAAGGGAACCTGGAGTCAGACTTGGAAAGAAAGTCCAACAGAGGAGCTAGCAGTCCACTGCTAAGGGGCTCATGCTTCTGAGACAATAAAACAAGGCATTTAGTCCCCTATTAAGAGTTAAAAGGTTAAAAAAAAATAACAGAGGAAGGAAGGAAGAAAGGAAAGAAAGAAGGAAGGGAGGGAGGGAAAAATCCTATAGCTAATACCTCAATAGCAGTCACATATGCCAACCCTTCTTCTGATTGTTTTGCAGGTAAGAACCTGCAAAATTCAATCCTCACTTTGATCCCATTTTTCAGAAAGAGAACCCTGAGGTAGGGTAAAAACTTGCTTCAGGTCTTCAACCAGAAAGCAGCCAAGTCTGAAGCTAAGTTCTGACTCACTCACTAGTTATACGGCACCTGGTTAAGGGATGTCTGAATGCCCTGGGACCAGTTC
This sequence comes from Carlito syrichta, assembly GCF_000164805.1. Lineage (NCBI taxonomy): Eukaryota > Metazoa > Chordata > Mammalia > Primates > Tarsiidae > Carlito > Carlito syrichta. The sequence continues at coordinate 341,623 of NW_007255308.1, read as the reverse complement.
TGCTTTGTGGGAAAGGGTGAGCACCATCCCCAGGGGCTGGGAAATACAGAAAGCAGCACAAAGAGAAATGCAGAAAACAAAACAAGCAACACAAGGTCTCACAAGATGGTGGCAGTGGTTGCAGAAGAAGGTGAGGAAAGTTGAGGTGCAACCAAAACAGGCAGAATCAGATGCCAGAATTAAAGGGAAGACGTGGCATCCAAGTCCCGGGCTGGAAGATGAGAGAAGGCATAAGCACGCTGCAAAACAAGGGAAGTTTGTGGAAAATGCAGGTTAGGGAATCTGGCACTATTCTCCTTCAAGGCTGGGCTAGGGCCTGGCATGTGTGTGATGCCAGAAGAGCACTCAAATGCTGGTCTTAAAAATAAAGCAATCATCAGAGAGACAACCCGCAGAATGGGGGAAAAATACTTGCTAACTGTACATCTATCTAACAAAGGCCTAATATCCAGGATCTACAAGGAACTCAAATGAGCCAAACGGGAAAAAAACAGCCCTATTAAAAAGTGGACAAAAACCTTCTCAAAATAAGACCTACAAACAGCCAAAGATACATAAAAAAATGCTCAGCCTCACTAATCATCAGAGATATGCAAATCAAAACCACATGGAGATACCACCTGACTTCAGTAAGGATGGCCATCATTAATAAATCGAAAAACAGCAGATGCTGACAACGATGTGGAGAAAAGGGGACGCTTCTACAATGTTGGTAGGAGTGCAAAATAGTTCAACCTCTATTGAAAAGGGTGGCAACTTTTAAAAGAACTAGAAATTGACCTTCCATACGACCCAGCAATTCTCCTTCTGGGAATATACTCAGAGGAACTCAAATCATTTTACAAAAAGGTTCTTGCACATGCATGTTTATTGCAGCACTATTCATAATAGCAAAAACACGGAACCACCCCTGCTGCCTATCAAATGTGGACTGGATTAAAAAAAAATGTGATATATACACAATGAAGTATTACACAGCCATAAAGAAGGAAAAAATTACGGACTTCACAGCAAATTGGATGGATTTAGAGTCCATACTCAGTGATCTATCACAGAAACTAAGAACTGAATACCACATGTTCTCACTTATAAGTGGGTCCTAAACATTTACCACAATACTACAAGAGAGATCCACAGTAGCAGGACACTGCCAGGGGAGGGAAGGGACATCACATCACTAAGGATACCTGATCGTTAACCAGAGGAAGTGAGGAGCAGTTAGAGGCCCAAATTTCACCTGCATGTAGGCTACTTATGAACCTAATCCTGACTTGTACCCCACATCTTTATAATAAAATGAATAAAAAAAAATAAAGCAATCTGGGGGTTGGCTGAAACCTAATAAATAAATAAAATTTAGAGGAGAAAAAAGCCAAAGAAAGCAATAGTTAAAAGAGAAATTTTCAACTGGGCACAGTAGCTCATGCCTATAATCCCAGCACTTTGGGAGGCCGAGATGAGAGGATTGCCTGAGCCCACGAGTTCAAGCCCAGCCTGGGCAACTTGGTGAGACCTCATCTCTACAACAAATCAAAAAATTAGCCAGGCGTGGTGGTGCATGCCTGTAATTCCAGCTACTTGGAAGGCTGAGGTAGAAGGATCGCCTGAGCCCGGGAGATTGGGACTATAGCCACTGGCCTCTAACCTGGGCTACAGAGTGAGACTCAAGAAAACAAAACAAAAAACAAACGAAAAAAAACAAGATAAATTTTCTGAGACAATGTAACATTGGAACAAAAGTGAACAGAAAAATCCTAGCCCTACTGACAACCAGAAAGGTATCCTGGCCAGAAGGAACAAATAGAACTCATTTCTGTCAAGCATCACAGAAAAAGTTCTAAACAAAGCCTTTCCCAGCCAGCCAGCCAGACCTCCCAGAGAGTCACATCCACCTACCTTGTACGATGAGGTGGACCCGAGAGGTCTTTGGGTGGTTGTCTGTCTGCACGGAACAGGTGTACGGTCCCTCGTCATACACATCCACGTTCTGGATCTCAATGCTGTACTGGGTTTGGGTGTTGCTCAGGAGGACCACACGAGGATCCAGGCACCACTTGTCATTCCCGGCATAGAGGATGGTGCTGCGGTTTAGCCAGGCCACCCGGGTGACCCGGTTGTCAATCGTGCACCTGAAGGGAAGACCAGACTGATCAGTCAAGGGACCTAGGAGAAAATAGGAGTCATTAGTGAGAGTCTTCATGGCAAGACCAGGATATATTGTTACCATGCCTTGTTTTTCCCCCTTGCTCCCAGTATACACACATACATTTCCTTTGTTTGATTGTCAGGGGTGAAACTTTCTGGAACACAGTAGAGGCCTTACAAGACTATAGCTCAGAATGTCGTTTAGTGCATCTGAAACCACCTGACCACAGAACCACTACAAATGAATGTTTCAGTTACAACCCAGAGGCATCTTGCATTCCCTGAATGGCTGGACTCTTTAAATAGTACCAGCCCTCCCTTTGCTCAAGGATTTCCATGATGTGGATGATAATAATCCCTCACATTTCTCCTTAGTGTTTTGCGTGCACTAAGTCTTTCAATACTTACAACAAACCTACGGAGAATCTCCTATTGGAAAAGGAATGGAGGAACAGAGAAACTAAATAATTCTCCAAGTCACACAGTAAATATGTGCTAGATCCAAGACCCAGCAATTAACTACAAAATATCATTCCTCTCATCTCAGAATAGCGAGTTCCAACAGAAGGCTTCTCAAGTCAAAACTAAATATGGACCTCCACTCTTCATTATACCCAGGGGCAGAAATGTTCAGTTACTGCTAGACTAAAAGCATTTTCCAAAATCTCAAAACTGTCTGCACATACAAAAATAGATTTTCTTTCTTTTATTTTTGCATCTGGAGTCCTCAAATTGTGGAAGCTCCCTTCTCTTTTCTACACTTTCAAATTTCCCAGCAACTCTTGCCAAGCCCTCATCATATCTTTCTGTCTGTATTCATTTCCCTCTCTCACTACACCAAGTACGTTCTATGGCCTTGGGCTAAATCCACAAGCAGTGTCCTGATCCTAACTATAATGCTGGAAATAGCAATGTAGCAGGGTATGTATAATGTTGCCTCAAATGTATACATTCTTTTGCAGTGTACAAAGCACCTTAACATTCTCAATGTCTCATTTGATTCTTTGCAGCAAATCTGTGAGGTCGAGGCTCTTATCCTTCCTCTACTTTAAAGATTAGGACTCCAGGCTTCTGGGTGGTCTGGTGACTTGTCTAAGGAAAGAGAGCTAGGAGGTGATGAAATCAGAACTCGCAGCCAGGTCTTCCCACTCCTGTCCCATGTGTACCTCAGAATATGCAATGGTGAATTTTTTAGTGTGAAGGGGCAACTGCTTCTATTTGATTCTCAAAATGCTCTGTGCCATAGCAGTTCTAAGACCTGCTAAGGAACACAGCTACTTCCACAGGTGGACCCGCTCTAGATGAGACATCCTGTACTGCGCATCCTTTTCACGTTGTTTGTGCAAATGTTACACCATTGTGGCAGGGCCGCTTAGGCTCAGGTGAACCTTTTGCTGAGTGCTCCTGTGGGAGAAACTGCTCAATCAGAAACACATTTGCTCTAGTGTCCAGAACAGGTCGTGCAGCTTATTGCATTTTCTGACAATGCAGGGTCTTTGTGGCATCACTCTGACACATCATGGAAATGAGGGAAGACAGCTAGGGCAAAGTCAGGGGCTATTTCTTTCTTTTCTTTTCTTTTCTTTTTTTTTTTTTTGAGTTGGAATCTCACTCCATTGCCCAGGCTGGAGTGCAGTGGCATGCTCACGGTCACCCTAGCTGGGGTGCAGCAATCCTTCTGGGCTCCAGCAATCCTTCTGCCTCAGTCTTCCAAGTAGTGGGAACTGTAGGGATGTGCTACCATGCCTGACTAATTTTTTGACCAATTGTAGAGATGAGGTCTCACCATACTGCCCAGTCTCGAACTCACAGGCTCAGGCAATCCTCTCGCCTCGGCCTCCCAAAGTGTTGGGGTTACAGGCTTGAGAGACCACAACCTGCCTATTTCTTGAGGGGGCGTGGGCCACTTATATTAGAATCACATGAGCAGTTTGTTACAGATTATTGGTCTCACACCTGTCCTACTGATTTGGAATCTTTGGGAACCCCAAATATGAATTTATAACAACTTCCCAGTTGGGTCATCCACACACTAAAGTTTGAAAATCACTGATGTAGAACCATGTATCTAGGACCACCTATGTAATTTGTGGGGGCCCAGTGCAAAATAAAATCACAGAGTCCTTTTGTCAAGAATTAATAAGAATTTCATCATGGTGAAAGCAGGGCATTAAACCAAGGGTAGGTCCCTATGCACATAAACAAAGTCGTTAAGCCAGCTCTGTATGCTTCCCATGTTTTACTTGCTCATGGATCATCTAGGGACCTTGTTGAAATGTAGATGCTGGTGCAGAGGAAGGTTTCAGGCGGGGCCTGAGATTGGGCATTGTTGATGACCCCTGAACCATCCTTGAGGCGCATATCCCTGAAAGGGAATCATCTGCCCATCAGGGTTTGAAAAGCACTGAGCCAGCCCCTCCCTGTGCAAAGGGGTGGCCAGCAAAGCAACAGCAGCAGTACCACTTGGCTGGGAGCTTGTTAAAAATGCAGCATCTCAGGCCCTATCTCATATGCACACAAATGTGAATCTGCATTTTTTTTTTTTTTTTGAGTTGGAGTCTCACTCAGTTGCCCAGACTGGAGTGCAGTGGCGCACCGCAGCCTCGCCTGCTGGGCTCCGGCGATCCTTCCGCCTCAGCCTTCCAAATAGCCGGAATTACAGGCATGCGCTACCACGCCTGGTTGATTTTTTGATTTATTGTAGAGATGAAGTCTCGCTGCCCAGGTGGGTCTCAAACCCGCGGGCTCAAGCAATCCACTCACCTCAGCCTCCCAAAGGTGCAGGATTACAGGCTGAGCCACTGAGCCTGGCTTGAATCTGCATTTTAATAAGGCCCTCAGGTCACTCGAATGCAGATAAAGTGTGGACTAGTCTAGAGTGTATTCCAAGCCTTCCTTTTGGCTTTGATGACAATATCCAGAATGGCTTGAAAACGAACAGGAGGGAGCAAAGCGTCGTCAACTGAGGTGTACCATGCCCTCCCTTAGGCTCCTTGCAGACCTGATGACCTTCATCCTGAACTGCCTCACCTGAAACAAGGATTTGGAAACCCCCTGGTTTAGAATCCCTCAAGAATGACAACATACTCTGCAATCTGCTTTTCTAATAATGTATCTGGGATACTGTTTGTATTAATAACCTGAAGCGTAGCCACTGCTCTGATGTTCGTGTGGGTCCAAGGAGAGAACTGGAAAAATTCACACTTTTAGCCAACATTTAATGAACACAAGATGCACTATTTTATCATCTCAAAAATTTGGTTATGTTTGCTTATTGTCAATCTACAGAAGAAATTAACTGAGGCTAAAAAAAAGTTATCATTGCCTGAGATCACACCGATATTAAGCTGCAGAACCAGGATTCAAACCAGTTTTTGTTTTGTTTTTTAAAATTCACTGTGCTTGAATGATATCATAGGCCCTTTCAAAAGAACATTTAAATCAGTTGTTCTCAAATTCAATGTGCATTAGAACAACTTGAAAGACCTACTAACACAGAGACTGCTGGAATCCGCCCACCCCCCCGAATTTCTGACTCAGTATGTCTGGGACAGGGTCTGAGAATGGAATTGCTAATATCATCCCAAGTGCTGCTGCTGCCCTGGTTTGGAGACTACACTTGAGAACCACTAATTTAGACATGTGGTTTCTGATGAAATGAGAGCAGCAGAGTGAACAGGCGCTAGGAAATGATTCTTGTCTGAAAGTTTTCCACTACTTTACAGAAGAGAGCTTTCCTGTAGCCAATACAGAGCAGAGTCCTTTATTGAAATCTGACTGAATACCAGGGGAATGTCCGTGGTACAGGAAACACTGACCAACAAACACTAAACTGCTTGAATAATTGTTTTTGATGTCCACAATTGGGGCATCTCACAACCTCCCCCCCTCCCAAAAAAAGAATATAAGAGAACTGTCATTGGCTGCCTTTTGAGCCTCTAATTATTGGAAACTGACAGGAACAGAAGCCGTCAAGCCACACCGCACTGCACTGCATTATGAGGCCAAAGAGGTTCGTTTTTCAGATATACCAGTGCTCTGCATGCAGCAGCCAATTTCCAGCATGGCTATGCAGCCCCTGTGATATACTACTCTGAGAAGTTGGCACAACTCCAGCTGCGGTTCTGAGCATATCCAAGGTCATGTTTAGATGTCCAAACTGTCACTGCTGGGTATCAGTCTTGCTGAGTCTCCATGGAATTAACACTGGCTTCTGCAGAGATGGATCACAAAGGTAACTCAGCAGCCAACTCTGTCACCTCCTCATACCTGCCCCCATCTATCTGTCTCATTTATCCAGTCTCCACAACAATGCAGAGGACACATTTCTCCTAGGTTACAGAAAAAAAAGTGAAAATGAGCATAATTGCTCTTTCAGCCAGAGCAAGGGCTCTGGAAGTGCAAAATTCAGACAACAGGCTGCCTCTTTCCAAGACAGCCCTTAACATAGTCCTCCTACAAAATCACTCCTAAAACATACCACAGTATTTCTCCCCCCTCAGGAAGGTGATTAACTATATGATTAAGTAGAAGCGAGTAAGGTTTCAGACTCAACTACAACTGACTAATCCAGGTGAGCTTAGCTGGTGATGGCCACTCATCAGATGCCAGGAAACAGTTACAGACCAGCACAATGAAGTCCAGGAAGAGAAATGGAAGCTAGAGAGGGTGGGAAGTGCCCAGACCAGACCCTGAAAGTCTCTCACCTTCCCCGCATGATCTGGCGATATGCCACTCTTCCTCCCCCAGTATCCTCTCTGCCTGTTCTGTCACATATACAAAGAGTAGAAGAAAAACCTTTATAGCCCTAAGCTTCTAGACCCGGCCTGCAACTCTAGTCCTCTTCTGTCACCCTGCTTCAATGCCTGCCCTCCAGTTAACCTCCACATTCCAGCCTCCAGCAGTGACCACCAGCCTCCTGTGTTTCCATGAATGGCTTTCCCACCACTACCAGTCCTGCAGTCCTCCCCTCCTGCGTGTGGCCTCTATGGACAGCTCATTCGCCTGACCTATCCAGCATCCTGGCAGAATTCAGAGAGACAGAAAAAGCCTGGGGGATATGTTTGTTTCTCATTTCAGTGCTGAGCTGCAGTCTATGTGTGTCTGTCTGGACCCTGTTCCTTTTGTGAAGAAGTTTCTTCTTATAGACACTAGGCCTGTTCTATGTGGGTGGAGATTATTGAGGGTGCCTGCCTGCATGGATATCCAGTATGTATTTGGCCAAAAGAGAATCCATCCAGGTATGCACGTGCTCACCCATGCACGAGAGCTCAGGTGTTGTAGAGGACACTGTCGTATCTGTCATTTTCTGCAGTTGCAACTATTGTTCCAGTGCTTGAAAAATGCAGCCCTCTCTGTCCTTAATCTCTTGCTGATGAATAGTTGCTTTATTCTACATGCTGCATTTATACATAGAAGAAGAGCAAAAAAATGATTAAGTCCAGGATATGGGTTGCAGAAATAGAACCACAAAAGTATGAACTCAGGGTCTGAAGCTACTTTTGGATTCAGGAGGAGGAAAAAGACGAGAGAGAGAGAGGTAAGATACCTGGGAATTGGAAGAAAAAGAAAGCCAAATGTCTGCTTGGAACCTTCTGAAGATGGGCAATAAGAGTGTTGAAATAAGAAGGATTATTGAAGAAAGAGAAATCCAGGCTTGGTCTTTCTTAAACACACCTGCCTGAAGATCTGAGCATAATAATGGATCCAGACAATGTGCAGTCCAACCATTCCTCCTATCAAATGGCCCTTTAATGGCTTTTGAAAGGCAGCACGTCTCAAGCAATGCTTGAAACCACCACAAAATAAGTGCTTCCACCCTTCACAGCACCTGGTTACAATCGCTTCTTATCACACAGAAATGCTCCAGCTGCCCGAGTTGGCTCCTCTCAGCATTTGGCTTGTGCCCCGCCCCACCCCTCAAGCATCACAGTGGAACATTACAACTTGAATGGGTCGAAAATACCCACACATGGTGCCACGGAGATGATGTGTGCTTCTTTCACGTTTGTGCTCATGGGAAAGTGTTCTCTGGAGGAAACCAAGGAGTGAACAAACCAGGATGCCTTATCATTGATACACTGAAAATTCCGTTATCAGCTAGTATCTTGGTCCTTCATTGTCAGAGAAGACTTCACGAGTAAGGGTGCTAATTTTGACCCAACTGGATAATTTTTAGAGTCTGAACTCCTGTTGATATTTACAAAATCGGTTTGGGTCATACACAGATAAAAATACTAGACTTGCACTCAGTACAAACTGTTCTCACATCTCCCAACCATTACTGTTTTTTGCTTTACACAAGAAAATGGATATGTATCATGAAATCTTTGCTAGACATGAAATTAAGAACAGGGCTTGGCTCAGCCTATAATCTCAGCACTTTGGGAGGCCAAGGCAAGTGGATTGCCTGAGCCCATAGGTTCGAGACCAGCCCGAGCAAATTGGCAAGACTTCATCTCTACAATAAATTTTTAAAAAATTAGTTGGGCATGGTAGTGCGTGCCTGTAGTTCCGGTTACTTGGAAGGCTGATTGCTGGAAGGATTGCTGGAGCCCAGTAGGTCGACACTGGGGTGGCCATGAGTGTGCCACTGCACTCCAGCCTGGGTGACAGAATGAGACTCCAACTCAAAAAAAATAAAAATTAAAAAAAATAAAATAAAATAACAGGCTGACATGCCCGGGTGCAAGCAGAAGGCATGCTTATGAAAAGACTAGGGGGAGACAAAAGAAATAGACAAAACCAAAAGCAGCTGTATACACACTGCCCTGGGAGTCCCGCATAGCTAGCAGATAGTTGAAGTCAGAGGGTGGGATAGAACCAGGAAGGAAAACAGGCTCGGAAATCAGACTGCTGGAATGAACATCTCAGCTCCATTCTTACTGCCCCTCATGTCTCAGACAGGTGATCTCTCTTTACTGAGTGTCATTTAAGTCATCTGTAGGGGAAACAGCCTTTCCTACTGCATGGAATTAATGAGAAGATTAAATAGAAAAATGCATGTAAATATACTGCTTTGTATATCGCAGAAACCCAACAAACAATACTATTCTACAGTCTATCATATGGACTGCTTTCTCATGGTAGGTATACAGGCATGTTACTTTGCTGACTGAATTGCAAGTTCTTGAAAGGCAAGAACTATGTCTTATTTTCTCTTGTGCCTTTACAGCACAGTGCATAAAGTACAAAGTAATCACACATCTGTCCACTGATTAATTATTTTATTTAAATCTTTCACAAACTCCTGAGAGGTAAAAGACCATGAGGCCTGTATCCAATAAAGGCCTAGGCCATGAGGATAATTAATTACTCCATATGTCCCCACTGATCTGCATTCACAAACACAAATGCACACACATCCCTTCATGCTTGGTCACCATTTGTGGGAACTGGTACAAAGGAAGTGGTCCGCTGCCACTTTTCTAATGTCTTGGGGGTAAATCACAATGGCCTTGTTTTGCAGACCTCCAGAAAATTTCTCCATAAGCACATCTCTCCATCTGCCTTCCTGTCCCAGTCAAATAAAGTAGCATCATCTCAAAACAAACTCTGCTGAGTTAGGTGGGTCATGACTTTTATGAAATGGATGGCACAGCACTTAGATTTGTACCTGTGACAAAAACCCAATACTAATTTCAATGCTGAAGGAAGAATGAGGTTGCTCAATAGGTCATATCCATTTGTAAGTCATAGCTCCCACAGACCATTTCTTCTTTCAATAACTCTGTGTTACACCCATGCAGTGAGTTATGACTCTAAACTAGCAAATGATCATCTGGGCAATGCGTGGCATCTCTACTATGTCACAGGACCACAGGCAAAACAACAGAGACATTTTTCCTCCTAGGAGACCAAAGTCAGGCAACCTAGAAGACTTTCTATTCCTTTCCTTAGCACATGCAAGTCCAAACATGGATGAGGGTCTCCTGAATCCTTTCATGAAGACCAGTAGTTCCTATGGGAGAGGGCCTGGAAGAGCTGAGGGGATGTTCACTTAGAACTCTCAGCTCCATCTGCCTTTGATCTGGGGCTCCAGTGACTTACAAAGTTTCACCTCACCCTCAGTGATGGTTAATTTTATGTGGCAACTTGCCTAAGCTAGGGGATGCCAGATAGCTGGTAACACGTTATCTCTAAATGTGTCTGTGAGAGTGTTTCTGGAAGCGATCAGCATTTGAATTGGTAGTCTGAGTGAAGAAGAGCCACCCTCACCAATGTGGGCAGACATCATGTAAGAAGTACTTACATGTAAGAAGTACTGTACAGACAGAAGTAAAAAGTGGAGGAAGGGTAGAACCATATCTCTGTTTGAGCTAGGATATTCATTTTTCCTTGCCGTTGGACATGGGCTCCCCCAGTTTTCAGGCCTTTGAACTGACACTGAAACTTATACTACAGACATGAGCCAATTCTTCTTCTTCTCCTTCTCCTTCTCCTTCTTCTTTCTCTCCTCCACTCCTCTCTTCCCCTTCTTTCTCACCCTCTCTTTCCTTCTCCCTCTCCCTTTCTTTCTCCTTCTTTGAGATAGGATCTCATTCTGTTACTGAGACTGAAGTACAGTGGTTCCGTCATAGCTCACTGCAGCCTTGAATTCCTGGACCCAAGGGATCCTCCTGCCTTAGCCTCCCAAGTAGCTAGGACTACAGGAGCACACCATCATACACATTTAAGTTTTTAACTATTTTTGTAGAGATAGGGTCTCACTATGTTGCCCAGGCTGGTCTTGAATTCTTGGTCTCAAGTGATCTTCCTGCCTTGGCCTCCCAAATCTCTGAAATTACAGGCATAAGCCACCACATCTAACCATGAGCCAATTCTTAGATAGATAGATAGATAAATCATAGATTCTACCAGATTCTCTTTTTCTCAGGAAAAGCCAGACTAATATACTGTCCCAACCCATAATGCTTCAGGCATGGCATGTACTAGGTACACTGGAGTACTTCTCACTGTTACCTAAAAACTCTGCTCACTTTTGCAATTCAGTAACTTCATATTTTATTTTGAATGCCCTTCCTTGCTGTTTGTTAGACAAATTCCTATGCTCCACCAAGGTCAAGTTTAAATATTAATTCATATCTCAACTACCTTTTCTCTGCAAAATTTTGTTATCCCCCCTCCATGAGTGTTCTCCAGACATACTTTATTGTAGTGTGTATTGGGAGCAGTACAGCCATGCTTTATCTTTTTGTCATATGGGGCGCTCTGGGAGGCAGGAAGAACACACTATTTGTTTCTCTATTCCAAGGACCCTCACACATGACTCATGGTTAGTTTCAGGGCAGTAGGGATCTTGGCGAGTGTTAAGGCAGTTGTCAAGGTTGGAAAGAACTTGCTAAATAGAAAAGGGGAGGAGAGTATGGCATTTCCAGTAAGGAATGGGGCATAAGCAAAGTACAAAGGAGCAAGGGAAAATAGCAGAGAGTCTGTGGAAGGATGGAGGCGTGGACTGTGTGGAATAAAAGCCTTTGGTAGAGGAGAAAGTCACCAGTGATGAAGACAAGGCAAGCGAGTTAGTACACTACTCTTCTTGTGTACCTCTGGCATGTACAGCAGGCTGGCCTGCATGGATCACATCAGCAGAATTCATGCCCTCATTCAGCTACCAGGAAGCGTGGCAGGAGATGGGTAGGGGAGGAGCAGGAGGGCAGCCACAGGCTATCTACATTCCTCCATCAAAGATCATGGCCCCTGGCCAGTGACCCTTTCCACAAAGTTCTCTCTCCCTAGATGAAGCTGTGACCTCCTCCCCTATCCCTTCAGGCTCAGAGGTGTTAACAATGCCCTCCTGTCCCTAGTCCCAGTGCCTGGACTGTCCCTTGCAGTTTTCCTTCACCTTGGCTGCACTTTCGTTAAAAAAAAAAAAAAAAAAAGTAAATATCTACTTTATTAAACTCTGCTCAAATTACTCCATTTGAGCATGCTATCTTTTCCCTGCAGGAACCCTAACCATTAGAGGTAGGTTGTACAATATGCCCTTGTGAATGATTTTTCACTTTATCCTGAAAACAAAGAGCAGTCAGGGAACCAAAATGAAGAACTCGCAAAGGCTGGGTCAAAGAACCTCTGGCGGTTATAAATGGCACCAATCTTGCACTTTTCTCTTTCTTCTCCAAGAAGCGGCCGTCCCTGGAAAGGAAGGGACTGGGAACAAGAAACAGAATTCCAGGAAAGAAATGCATCTGCAGGCTCTTCTTCTCCATCTTTGCTTTGTCTCCAGTTTGTCTTCACTAGCTGGTACGTGTCGAGCCTAACCTGAGACGATGCTTCAACCAGTCTCTAGTGTGACAGACTGCCAGTGAGACGAACTGGGCCCAGAAGGCAGGATATTTGTAAGGGGAACACTACTAACTATTATCCAAACCAGCCATTTTGTCCAATCACACTGAGAACACCAGGCAAGCCGGGCTCGACAGTATATATCAGGCACATTGTGCTACCCTAGAAAAGGGGCTGAGAATACCTTTCTCCTCCCACACCCAGGGCATGGTGTGGCTAAGGGTGCACCAGCCCAGCTGCCTTGCACCTGTGCATTGGCCTCTGGTGAAGCCAGTATGAGTGTCACTCCTGGCGCTATATTTGGGGCTAATTCATCTCTAGATCCTTGCTAAGGCACATTTTAAATGCTCCACCACCATCCCTGGGGCCTGGATTCTGCCTTCAGCAGTCTCCTATCACCCTAGAGCACTATCCATATTTAGGACTTGGATACCACCTCTAGGGGGAGAACCTCACAACTCAGGGACCAAAAACACATCTCAGATGAAGTGCAGCTGATGTGTCTCTTCCCAATGGTGCATGTGAAGTCAGGAATCCAGGCTGTCCTGACTGGTCAGCATTCAGACAGCCTGGTACTCACCACAGGAACCCTGTACACACATGACCATTTATGGTAGGAAGTAGGGGAAAGAAAGAAAGCAATTGGTTCACAACCACAGAAGAGACAGTTTCTGCTGCATCAAAACCCCCACCATGCTCAGGAGGGAAGAGCTGGCCAACTAAAGCTATAATTCCAGAATGACAAAAAATCCAAGGAGGTCCTTGTCCATTCTCCTACCAAGTGACCTTGGCCACACATCATTTCACCTCTCGGTGGTGCCACTGTGTCCATAAGATTGCCGGGGGCATAGGTGGAAGCAAGGCACAGCTGGCAAGTAAACTGGCATTCTCCCAGGAGAGAGGCTGTCCGGTTACAGAGTGCCATCTCTACTATCTACGGGGTGTAAAGAAAGTTGGAACAGGAGGACAGAACCAGCATGCAAGTATACACTGGAGCAGCAGGAGGCATGTCCCATTCTGTTCCTGTCCTGTACAGTCCACAGCAGTCTCTCCTCTACCCAGTGACCTGAGAAGGATGGAAGGAAGGGATTCCCAGCGTCTGGAAAAACAGCACTAAGACAAGAAAATGAAAGAATAAGTGCAGAAGAGGTAACTGGGTCTCTCCAGATAATTAATCTAAGTGACGTAGTGCCTCAAGGAGCAGGATGCACCCCCAGAAAGGTGAAAGCATCCAGTGGGAAGAAACTCCCTCTGCTTGGGCCCGCTGCCATCCAGAGCCCTTCCTCAATTCCTAGGTAGGAGACCTCATTGTTGGCACATCCACTGAGCCACCCCGACATTTGTGGGACATGGCAGGAAGTCGGCACTCAGCCCAGCTCCTTTGGCCCCTGTTCTCATTTCTCTGCTGCTTCCCGGGTTTCTGTGTCCTTCTACTTCTGACAGCACAGCTGAGTCTCTGTGTGCACCCTCTCACAGAGAGCTGCAAAGGCCCGGGCATTTGCATCCCCCAGGGTGGCCATCAGTATCACCCGTGTGGGAGTAAAACAGGTCCTGGCCACGCTTGTGGGTCTTGGCCTGAGATTAAGCCTCTACTTGGCTTCTTGCCCTGCCCTGCCTGGCTTCCCCCAGGCCTTCTGCACTTTCTCCTAGGTCCACTTCCCTAATAAGTCATGAGCACCTCCCAGGGTCTGCTTCTGGGGAAAAGGAACAAAGACTATCCTATTTATAATTCTCACAAATGCTTTGTGATTAAAAGAAACCCTTCCGGGAAGCCGAGAAATTTTGGATGCTTCAAAGAAGAGAAAGTGCTAGAAAGATACAGTCTACCATATATTCAGGCACTAGAAGCAGGGAACATAAGGTGTCCCCTGCCTCTTGGAGACAAGAAAAGGGACAAAACAAAGCCTGCAGCCAAGAAGACTGGACAGTAGGGGCCATCCTGGTATAGAAGGAAGCCCAAGGGCCTCAAGCATTTCTGTGTTTGGAGACACTGACACCAAGAGGGAACACGATTCAGCCAGGCTTAATTACCAAAGAGGACACCAGGCAGAGATCAGGGGAGTTCAGTGAGGGCAGGAGCATGTGAACAGGACATCTAATGAAGGGGCTAAGCCCTGAGCACAACGTGAATAAAAAAAATACACCCTAGACAAATAGAGACAGGTGAGAGGGTGTTCACCCTGGGAAGAAAATGGTGTCTAGAGAAGTGGGCATGGCTGTGGGCAACTGGGGATCTGGTCTGACGAAAGCAGAGGGAGAACACCAGTATGGAAGACCATGGTCAGCCTGCAGACAACCTCAAGTACCAGGCAGAAAGAGTGTGTTCCTGCCACAGCAGTGAGCTGCTGCTATTCAAAGGGTTTGGGGCAGCTAAGTGGCAGGAGCTGCTGCTATTCAAAGGGTTTGGGGCAGCTAAGTGGCAGGAGGAAAATCATACTTGGAAGTGATGAAGCAGCATGCAGGGGACAGAAGATGGTGGGGCAGGGAAGCTGGTCACTGCCAGAAATGACAGAAACACTGAGGTTTCCCCTTCCAGGGAGGTTTGTCCTTCCCACATATGTTAGCTTGTATTCACACCACCGGATACCTAACCAGATATGCTCTTCAGGAGAAAGGATCAATCTAGACAGGGCTAGCAGGAGGTACAGTACGTAAGGGGTCTTTGTGGCCCATTCTTCAGACCCACTGGGTAACTCAAAGCCACCCCTCGGGCCTATGCTTCTCACTTATTATTCACACTTCGCCTCAGGCTGTTGTTTCCAAAGATGTGACTAGATAAAGGTGTGTTAGAAATATTTGCCCATATATTTGACCAATGTTCACTGAACAACTACTCTGTACTACATAATGAGTAGACAGACATTCTACTCATGCAGAAGAGGGGCAGAGAAAGAAAAGATTATAATGAAAAAGTATGACATTTCTTAAGCTAGCACACTAAGGATGCTATGCAGAAACACAGAGGTGTTGGGGAACCAAGCCTAGTCTCATGGGTCAGGGACAGTCTTGTAGAGGTGCTGTTTTCGCTGAGAACTTTACAAATCCATGTAAATGCAGTGCTTGGAGAGACATGAGAGATCACCTCCCAATAAGAGGTGTGTGGCTCTTTCCTTCATGAACCTAAGGCTATTTAGCTATTTACTTCAAGAAAGGTATGAAATGGGAGTCTGCATCTCCTGATTCCTTAACCCAAGATAAAATAGTAGACTCTAAGAGAGATCTGTAATGGACATTCCGAGAGCTTGACAATGCGCCGGGTATTACTCAGATTCTAACTGGATCTCTGCCATCTGGAAGCTGCCATGCATGGCATACATTGATATCACCTTGGCTACCATGTACATAGTTGGGAGAGCAGCAACCATGCCCAGTATTTTGGGCCTGACGTCCATGGGGTCCAGGAGCTAGGTGCTTTCCGCATTATCAAATCTGCTGTGAAATGCCTGGACCACTAGCTTTTCTGTGATTTGGTTTTCATATGTATCAAATGAGAAAAAAATTGTCTGCCTCACCCTGTTCTTATGGATGTAACGAGGGTCAAAGTAAGAAACTATTCAGGACTCTGCAAGAGCGTGGAGGTGTTAATGTTTACAAACCTTCTGTGCGAAGAGCCGTTGTCCCCTTTCTTCTGTGTTATTTTCCAAGTAACCAAATGCATGCCTACATCACCATGTTCAACATTACACATTTATTTATTGTGCTTATATGCCTGTGGAGATGCAGTGCTCACTCTCCAGAACAAAACATATTCCTTACTCTATATTTTAGGAGCTTATGATACAAAGAAGATAACAGTTACTTAAATGAAAGAAAGCAGGGGACCTGCACAGGCAATTGAATGACAAACACGGGATGGAAACAGAAGGAAATAGGCTGATTTTAATGCTCAAAATAAATCACCAACCCTGAACCAAAAGCAGGAAGACCTTAGGAGAGGGTTGTTTTCCTTCCCTCTGTCAGCATCCCCACACTGGCAGAAAGAGCAGGCATAGCCATGATGGTGGGAGTTGAGACAGAGGGGTTGGCAGGGGTGGGGGTCTGCATTGGCAGAAGGATCAGGCACAGCCCTGATGGGGGAAATGGAGATGGAGGGGTGGGGTGGTGGGGGCACAGGCCCACGCTGGCAGAAGGAGAGAGCACAGTCCTGATGGCGAGAGCCAAGAAGAAGCATGGGGTGATAGGGGCACAGGTCCACACTGGCAGAAGGTGTGGGCACAGTCCTGATGGTGGGAGCAGAGACGGAGGGGTGGTGGGGATTACACATCAGTTCTCTGGGCACCTAAGCTGTATCAGCTCTTCTTCCGAAGGAATTTCCTCCAACTAACACATGGTTATCCAAGTCCTTTGCAGACACTCCTGGTGCCTCTGATGTTCCTTATTAGCTGGTGTCTGTGGGAAGGGATTCTAGTTGGGTTGTAGGAAAGCCTGTTCTTTTCCAGCATACATTCTCTCTAATCTTGATGCTCAACAACAAGCTTCACTTGTTCCCTAATCTCATTCAAATTGTCCATCTTCTGAACACCAGGCAGTGCAGGTGGGTGGCCTTTTCTACCTGGTCTTTTGCCTCCATACTTAACCCTCTCCAGTTCAGCCTCTCTTTTAGCTGGAGGGACCCACCTTCTAACAACTCTTTTCGTGAGTCACCTGTTTAAGACCCTCCAGTGTCTGAGGCTCACACAGTTCAGAATCGCATGCCAGGATCTGGAGGTCTGGGATTCTGCTTATTCTTCCAGCCTCATGGGAGCCATGTTACACCACATTCTTGCTGTCTTCCTGCAGTGTCCTTAATGTGGCATTCTCCCTCGTGCCCTCAGCCCATTTCCCACACTGCCCCTCTGTCTAGAGTACCCTTCCTCACTTCCTCACCCACACGCACCTTCCTTCTCAAGTCTCCCTCTCACCTATCATATCTGCACCTTACACAACTCTATCATAACCCTTACCAGGCCATGTGGCAATTGTGAAGGCAGAAGTGTCTGTGTTTTCTTTCTTTTTCTTTTTTCTAACACCCCCTACCCACCTGGGTGCCTTCCATGATACCTAGTTTCTTATCATAGGCAGACACTAAATATCAGCTGCTTGAAGTAAAGGCACATGGTAGCCAGCATTTGTCCTAAACCAGGTGTCTCTGAAACAATAGCTGGCCTCACTCACAGCCCAAATACTGGCATCTCTCCAACAGTTCTCCATGGTTACTCACAGTGGGTTGCCAGGAGCCGAACATGCCTGCACCTGCAACACATGTGAGCCACGCCACTAGAAGTCACAGAGTCACATCTTGTGCTTCTCAAAAGCTTGCAAAGAGAAGGCAGGATGCAGCAGACATTGCATGACAATGCTTTTGTTCATTAACCCCCAATATAATAGCTCAAACTTTCCTTGCACATGACAGCTTGCAAAGCCCTTCCACATATAATCAATATCTCATGGAATCATCAAAACAAAGCCAGAGGAAGGGACTCATCTCGAATCCTAGCTCTAAGACTATGAAATGTATGATAGTGGGCAAGTCACTTCATCTCCACGGGCCTAAGTTTCCCCATCTGTACGAGATAATGATGATGTCTAAAGGGGCCCCAGCTGTGCCGGTCTTACCACAAGCACACTCTCTGCTGGCTCTGTAAGGATCTGTGTGGAGCTTGTTGGTGACTTAGATCTGCTGCCTGCACCCTCATCACACTTCCCTCTTCTCTGGTGGGCAGCGCTGTCTGAAAGCCTTAGCTCGTCCACTTTTGGCAAGGTCAATGGCAAGAGGAAAGGTCTAGGAGGTTAGACTAGAAAATGTGGAAGAACTGTGAAGGTAGGGATGCCCATGAGCAAACTGCAATAAATGCAAACATGCCTTCACTTCTTATGCAAATTCTTGGGAGAAAAAAGAGGAGAAGTGCAAAAGAGCATGCTTTATTTCACCCTAGTGGAATGCCTAAGAACCAAAGAGTATTAATTAGAGTTTAAATGCATGGAGTAAAATTAGCAACATGATTGCTCCTTTCATTGTAATTATCAAGGGAATAAAAGAAGTCAGAAGGATAAAGATGTGGTATTTCCCCCCTTTTTTCACTTAAGAGCCATTCAGAACTTCTTATACTTCTTAATCTTGTGATGTTATCTGACTGTTATGGTATTTCCTGCCATCTCCCTAAAAAGCTAAACAAGTCTCACTTCTGAGGCTTTGCTTCCTTCCCCCAGCCCCCTAATCAACTGATTTCTAGATGCAAGTGCTTTTCAGCCAAGATGATTTCCTATTACTGACCAGGCTCTTTTCTCCTTCTGAGAATATTTAGTGTGAAGACGAACCTCCTGCTCCCAATGTCCTGCCAACTCTGGAATTGGGTTCTTCTAATTAACAATATGATGCACTTTAAGTTTTGGCTTCATCAAAACCTGTTAAGAATGTTCAATGATCAGAACACTCGAAGAGAAAGGAAAAGGCAATACAGTTATCTGCAGAAGTTGAGGTTGTTCTTAATAAAAAGCCTGAGCCAACCTACACCAGAAAATTCATGAAAATGGAGGTAGGTGAAGTAGGTACAAGGAAATATAGTTGAGGGAATGGTGGGAGAAGAGAGACAGACAACAGTTTTGGCAAAGATTCCGGTGTTGAGGCCACATCCTTTTAGTACCATCTGTACTCTAAACTCTTCTTTTTTGTCTTTCTAATACAGTCATGTAAGCACAAATTTGAAATGATTGGTAGAAGAAGGCAACTATTCTGCATGTGCATTGAAGAAAAATAACAACCATCACAACAAAAATCCAATTTTTAATTCCCTAAGAAGTTTTTCCTTCCATGACTTTGAAGTAGAGCCAACAGAAAGCTGTAGATAACTAAAGCTGATATTACTTCTACGTAGACATGAAAAATCCACTTGAGATCTACCTCTTAAAATACATCTATCTTGTCTTAAAAGCAAGAATAGGAATCCAGAGGGCCTAAGTGATTGGGTCAAGCTTCCCAAAGTTCTTATATGTAGGCTCATATGGGGAGGTAAAACCTGAGCTCGGCCTCCTGGGATCTGTTTGCTGCCCCTTTGTCATCTCATTGAGGATAAAGCCAGACACTACGAATCAATACATGTGCAACATGCAGGAAAACTATCCCTTGAGTTGGTTCTAAAACTGTCATTAGAGACTCAATAGTAACAATACTTACACAGTTGTGTGTATTATACAACATTGCTCTTCCCAGAAATGCAGAGTTTGGATACCAAGTCCCTGTACAACTACCCTCAAAATCCTTTTCTAGATTATAGGACAACAGACCCAACTCACCTAACCCACACACGTGCTGCTTTTGCAAATGTACTTCCCCAGGAGTATTCTGTGAAGTCTTTGTACAGCAACCTGCCGGGACCAGTAACACCAATTCATCCCAGAGAAAAATCCCCACACTCTCCACAGTGTTTTCTGACCTTTCCAGCTATCTGTATCTGTGTGATCTTCTGACAAGTTTAGTTGGTCAGGCAAACTCCTACACCCACAACCATAACCCAATGGAAGGCTCTTTGCCACTCTTGTTTCTGTATGTCTATATGAAGGAGATATCAATTTAGACAGCTGGAGCCAGACTACAATGAGCAGACGATGGTCCCCAGAGAGGCAGCATCTGATGTGCTTGCTGGAGTCCCTGGGCCACTTCTAAATTCCACAGCTGAGGGAGTAAGCAGACTAGCAACAGTTGAGATGTAACATTTTGTATGCACATCCAAAAGACATTCATTATCTGTAGGAGATTGTTTAGAAACTGCTCTACTATTTAATTTGTGATAAATGATTAGTAAACATGTTTATCAATGAAAAAACAAATCTCGTACAGCAACTTTAATTGAATTCACATGCTTCAGAGCCTGGGGAATCTGAGAAGTAAACCACCCTACAGGACCTGGCATGTCACTGGCCATATGCATCTCTTCTCCAGCTCTCTGTCCCCAGACCTCTGCCCTCGGACTTCATCTACGACCCAGACAGCCCTCTGCCAAATATAAGTGGACAGTCATAGGGAATGGAAAAGGGGAGGACATATGGGTGAGGGTGCCCAAATATAAGAACACCGCCCAAATATAAGAACTCCCAAATATAAGAACTCCACAGAGCATGGAAAGAGTGTAAGCCTTTCAGAGTGTCAGTGCTCAGGCTGGCATCCTGCTTGGTTCAGTCCCTCATATGGTGAAGGATGGATCTAAGATCAGAACTAGGTTCCGAAACTTGCAGACTATAAACTTAGACATCACTAAGCCTGCCGGCATGACATTCTCTCTCCTATTAATAGCAACTTCTTCCATTCTGCTCGCCCCAGAAAACAAAATGAATGAGGCTTGGCTGCGAGTGCAGGAGAGAATAAAACCCAAGATGGCAATAAATCGGAGTGCAGAGTGGCAGACACTGTAATCCGCTGGAATGCTGCTCTGGCTCAAGGAAAAGAACCTCTTTGGGGAACCAGTGAAGGGAATCAATGCCCATAAAAGCATCCGAGGCAGCAAGCAACAACAGAAAGATAGATACTGTTGACCAGGACATGCAGCAGATTGTAGGTTGTAAAACAAAATAGAAAGTCGTTAAAAAGGTGGGCAAAGGGCACGGTTGTGCGATGTGGATGTCACAGGGGACCTGTATTATGGGGGCTCAGAACTTCCCATCTGTCAGAAGGTCTGCATCACCAAGATTCCGCCTGCATGGCCTTGGGATTCCACACTGCAGCACAAACCGCAGGGAGGTGAGAGATGGTTAGTATTTATTGCCACTTATGTAATAGGTCTATTTGGAAACACATTCTGACTGGCTTATCAGGATATTAATACATCACAGGCATATTGAGCTGTATTCATTTAGGGTTCGGGTTGCTTTAACCAAAGACTTTCCTGGGAAGCCTGCCAGGGTATGTTTTCTGAAACGCGTTCCCTTTTCTGCCTCATTCACACCTTTTGATCCACCAGAGGGCAGAGTCAACCCATAAGACTCAGACTCGGGACCTTGGGGGGCAGTTTGCTGTAGGCAGAGTCCTGGGAGAAGGGGCCAGAAAAGCGAACAAATGAAGAAATTCTTCATCCTGGAAACTGGAGGTAGGGATACCTTCTGAAACTCTGAGGACAAAAGATGGACAATAGGTCCCAGAAGAATCAAGTTAAAGTGTCTTTAAGGTGCTGTGCCTCAGTTTCCCGAAACAAAAAAGCAACAGATGCTTGAATGATTTCCAGTGCCCCCTGTAAATTAAACACTCTTCTGCAGATCATACAGAGCACCTCTCGCAGCAAAGGAGGGGCAGCTGTCCGAGAGACAGGCTGCAAGGTGGCAGCCAGCACAAATCAAAAGAAGAATGTTCTGGAGGCTGCTTCCCTCTGTCTAATGCATCTTCTGCCTTGGCCCTTGGTAGGGTCCTTCTCCTTGTACGTTTCTGTTCCTGCCAGCTTTCTCTTTTTCTTTCTTGTGCTTGTTTGGCTACTCTCTCCAGCTCCCCTCCTCCTGGGAGAAATAAAAGTAAAACCAAAAACATCTCCTAGGGGAAAAATGACAGCAGCAGCAGCTCCCCCTCCCCCCACCACCCGCCCCCGCCATGGGAGGTAGTTGCGAAGTCCCGGCATACAGCCAGCTATGGGGAGAGCTTTGATTTCCAATCTGATCACCTCATTTTGTCAGCCTCTGCATAACACAAACAGCTCAGCCCCCATTTATCACAGAAAAGGAGGGGGAGAGGAAAAAAAAGAAACACCTTCCTCTCCCATAATAAATAACTGGCACGGGCGTCTCCTGTCACCCTCCGCATTGTCCGCAGTGTGTATCTCCTACTTTGCCATTAAGAAGTGACTCTCCACAGTCACACTGGAGAGAAACAGTATCTCCCGCTATTGTTCACAGTGTTCTTGTACTGACAATTTCAATCCATCAGACTTTTCTTCTGCGAAGAATTGATGGATTCAGGATCCTCTTGATCGTGGCTATTTGTATTTCTGTTCTCGTCCACACACATTCACTCACACACAGAGGTGGCCAGGCCCTTGATGACAGTCTCCCACCGCCACATCTCACAGAGGCACTCGGGACACCCAAGAGCCTTGCAGAAAGTGATGCTGTACCTTTTCTGGGCTGTGCTCCATCCTCCACTATCAGCCCACACACACATCCCACCCATCGCTAGTCCCCAGTTAGTCTCTCTCTCTCTCTCTCTTTCTCTCTCTCTCGCTCTCTCTCTTGCTTTTGAGTCAACGGCTCACTCTGTTGCCCAGGCTGGAGTGCAGAGGCATGATGATCCTGGCTCACTGCAGCCTTGACCTCCTGGGCTCAAGTTATTCTCCTACCTCAGCCTCCCAAGTAGCTGTGACTACAGGTGCACACCCCCAAGTCCAGCTAATTTTTGTACTTTTTGTAGAGACATGGTCCCACTATGTTTCCCAGCTGGTGTCGAACTCCTGGGCTCCCGCCTTGACCTCCCAAAGTGCTGGGATTATAGATAAGAGCCACTATACCCAGCCTCAGTCTCCATTTTTTATACTTACAACATGTGCACACACCACATACTGCACTACACACACACAACACCCATGCACCCCATACCACACTACAAGCACACACCACACACACACCACACACATACCCCAGTAGACTATATTATCTTCTACTTCCCCTAACTCGGTGTGAGCATGAGATTTAGTCTAACTCACTCAGTATCATGGAAAACATACTTTATTTATTTATGTACTCAGTCACCAAATGTTTTTGCATCCCTACTGTGTGCCTGTCAGTAACCTAGGGGTGGGGTGTGCAAAGATGAACAGTATGGCGTGCCTCCCATTGTATGGCAGGGTATGTTTTGGGCAGTTAGTGTTTTCTGCTTGCAGAGTTTGAAAACATGCCTGTACTTTATAAATAACCCTACATACACAAATACACACACACAATATTCAAAACAATTTCCACAGCTTTTTCTGATGTATAAAGCTGAGAACCATTCCATGAATGGCTGGCAAAATAGGATTTGGGTACCAATAGAGAACCAGGTAGACCCTACATAGGTGAACAAAGGCATTTCCATGCAGGACCTCCTTGGTTACACTAGGGAATTGAATATATGGCATCCACAGAAAGAGTTTCAACACGCAATTCTGTGCTGAGATCTGTGCTGGAGAGGCCTGCATCTCTTGCAATGGGAGGGCAGCCTTGGGAGAAGCAGCATGAGCACACACAACATGACCCAGGAGGCCATCCCGGTCAGGGATGCTATGATCTAGGTAGGGCAGGAGCCCAGGGCTGGAGAGGAAGAGGCAGAAGTCAGAGATGCCAAGAGGTAGAACTCAAGGCCCGGACTGAAAAGTGAGGGGGTAGGAGAGGCAATACCGGAAAGGAAGGAAGATAGCACAACAATAATAATGATTAACACTTATTGATCACCCACATGCACCGGGCACTATGCTAAGCACTTTATACACATTATCTTATTTGATCCACACAGCCACTCTGTGTGGTAGTTATCAAACACGTCTCCACTTTATGTGCGAGGAAATTGAAGCCTAATAAATCGCCTAAGGTCACACAGTCAATAAACTGCAGAGCTGGAACTGGTGCTCTGGTGGCTTTCTCCAGGAGACCCCTACTGCTTAGCAAGGAACTCTTCTGCCTTCTGGGCTCTGGCTTGGGTAGGTGGATGGTTGCAGAGTCTTAGAAGAAATAGAATTTGAGGGAAGGATCTGTGGGAACGTAACTCTTAACTCTCAGGAGCCGACACACACATGACTCTCGAATGGTTGTGGGCTGGTCTTGCTTGCCCACCCAGATTATTCCTTTCTTTGGGACAGGGTCCATTCTTCTATGCCTCAGAGGTGGCTGTTACCCAGTTGGCCTCATGGCAAGAATGCAGACACCTGTTGACTGGCTTCCCAAATGTGCACACAGCATTGCTTATGGGAAGATCAGTGGCAAGAGACTCCCTGGCTCTTCTCAGGTAAAAACGGCTGTAGGCACATATATGTCACTGCCCTTGGCTCCCTTGCGCTGCAGTGCCTCGAAGCAGCTTCCTCTGGGCTCTACACCACAGACCCCACAGACATCCCATCACTGACACTGTTAATTGTGGGTCTCCTAGTGAGGCTTCCAGAGATGTTTGGGTTTAGAAAAGGAAGCAAATTTTTTCCCATGAACACCTTTGTGTGGGAAGCACACGGATTGACCTCCCCCCCGCAACCATTATAGAGCCTCTCTTCTGTCTACCCCTTCTCCCCAAACCATCCCCGGTGCCCTTCTCTGTCCTTGCCATGGACAGTGCAGTTTATATGAAGTTGTAAAATTTGATGACAGCTTTCCTTGTCAATGTGGCCCTCACACTTATCCCTCAGTGATATACTGGATGACCCTCTGCTGCTGAGCTGCCTCATTACAAATGAGAAAAAAAGAAAGAGAGAAGCAAAGAGGGAGTTAGGGCCAAAAGACAGCAAGGATGGCGGGAAGAGACACAGAAGACGGCACAGATAAGGAAGAGAAAAAGCATGTGAATGGGCCAGTTAGGGAGAACATAGGGAAAGATATTAAAAATGGGAGGAAAGGAGGAGGAAAAAACAGATAGGAGTTTGCCATTCCGTGTGTGTGTGTGTGTGTGCGTGCACGCGCGCAGGACAAGATTAAATATCTTCACAGAAACATGGAGCTCATGAGACTGGGGATGGGAGATTTGCTGTAACCCGGAGGCTTCCCAGGTGACACTGGTTGGGAAGGCTTCCCTCTGCACAGGACTCAATGGAACTCCAAGGCACCCTTCCCTTTCTGAGCTGTACTGCTGATAACTGTACTCAGACTATCGGAGCAAAGGCACTGCTCCTAGCAGACAGGTGTCAGCTAATTCCCTCTTCTTCCTCCTGGGGCCGATGAGAAATATCTTCAGGTTTCCCCAACAAACTCATAAAGTCTGACAATGGGTGGCATTGGTGGATCTCTGGTTTTATGATGTAAATATTGTTTCCGTGAAAACTCTGTTGAGGGGCAACCCCTTTAGGTCCCCTCCCACTGTGGGAGCTTTTCTGTCCTCTCAATAAATCCTGCTTTCTAAAAGAGAGAGAGAGAGAGAGAGAGAGAGAGAGAATGAGAGAAAGAAAGAAAGAAAGCTCTGTTGATTTTACTTTAACAGCCCCAGAAGAGACTGATTTGCTCTCTACAGAATTGCCTAAATAAAACAGCAGGGACAATCTACATCCGCCCTTCCAGGTGGCTCATACATGGGACATACCTTCCTTGGTGCTTATCTCCCTGCTCCAGTCTCCAGCAGGGATCACCTTGGCAGGGCCCTGGCTCTCCAGCCCCACATCTCACCAAAGAGAATGGCGAGACCTGTCTATTCTGAGCAAAGGCCCACACCAAGTGCACAGCTCCCTGCATGACGCTGGGCCATAGCTTCTCTAAACATACTATTCAGCACCTCCAGCACTTTACCTACATTCCAAATTAATAGGCAGTTTAGGTGTCCCCTTTCAGATCCATGTATAGAAATGGAGGCTGCAGTAAATGCCAGCCCATGGTGTCTAGGTGATTAGATCTGTCTGCAGAATGCAGGTAATTTGTGTTTCTGTTTTGTGCAATTGGCACTAATGCACATGCATAAAATGAAGCCATCTTCCAAAACACACGTCAAAGGAATATATTTACTGGGCACAAAGGCTAGGAGCAGAAGAATTGAACTCTAATGATAACATGTTTGTAGAAAAGTGATGCACTTAAGTTATTATGTATAAAAACTATTGGCAAAATTGTCAGTCTAGGCTTGTTAGAGAGAGGGGTGATCAACAGAGAGGTGGGTCTGCCCGTTGGAATCAAGGGACATAGAGCTGTGTGAGGACACAGATTCCTAGTGGGAAAAGAAAAGAAAATAAGAATTAAAGCTTCTAAGGTCAAATTTAAGAGAGAAACAGGAGGGGAGTTCATAGGTCAAAGGGAAATTGGCAAGAATAGAGTGGGGAGCAGATCCTATAATGAACCAGCTTTTCACTTATATTTTCTATGTTTCATAGTCCTTTTACTTAAATAAATGAAGTTGGGGCATTTTCCATTTGTCTCTCATCTCCTGCATTTCATCATGCTTCTGTTGACCCCAGGGGTCTTATACTTAACTCTCTTTTTTTTTTTCCTCAGTATTTTCTGTTAGACTATGGCATCTACTGTTACTATAACTTTATGCATTTTGTTTTATATTTTACTTTTTATACTTGGACCTTGATGTTGGTTTGCATTTTAAGAGCAGGAAATTAACACCATGACCCTGATTTCATATTCAAAGCAAATGAGGTCCAGGAAGAAGGGCTATGGAGGTCACTATGCAAGACAAGTTTAGTGATGAAGATGAATCGTGTGTCTTCGGGCTCCCACGGTGGAACCCTCCCTCTATCTCTAGAATGGGGACAAAACCACTGGTCTCTTCTACCTTTCTCCTGTGTACACTGCAAACTTTGAGGAGAGCTAAACCAGAGGAGCATGTTATGGGGATCACTTGACAGACCGTGATAGCAGATAAGAGAATCAAAATGATTAAGACAAGATATCAGATCATCCAAAAAAAATGATTGCTCTGTATGCTTGTGTGTGCGTGCTCTGTCTCTCTGTCTCTCTCTCTCTCTCTCTCTCTCTCTCTCTCTCTCACACACACACACACACACACACACACACACACACACACACACACACCACAAAATCCATTTCCATCCCATCTCTTCCAGCATGGCTCAGCTTGTAGTAGACTATTCATATTCTACCAAGGGGCGGTCTTGGAGTTTAGGCTACAATTACATTGTAGAGTACATTCCACAATCTAGAAAAGTATGCTAATCTCTCTTCTCTTGCCATCGGCATGCCTCTCTCTAGGGAATCCTGAGGATTGATATGACACCTATTAATCCTTGCAGAATCCTAAGCAGGTAAAATACTCTTCTCTGCCTATACCCAGGTAAAGAAAGAAATAAGCCAATCAACATAGATGATTTATCCAATATGGTGTAGAAATTCTGTCTCCAAAAGTATCCAGCAGTCCTTTTCCCTGTGTGGATTGATTAAAAATGTCATCATTGCAGATAGTCTGATCTCTCTCACAGCAAAGACCCCATTTCTCTGCAACCTTGGAACCTTACCTATAGTAGGAAATAAAAAGCACTAGTCAGATCTTAAGGATCTCTGTTTTTAGAAAGAATTAGACACAGACAGGCAAGTTGAGTTTTGTTACTTCTAACTCTTATTCTCTTCCCTTTTATCTTCTATGAATTCCTAAGTCCACCAATCCCTAGGAAAGCAGACATATTCTGGCATTCTTGCAAAAATCTTGGTCCCATATATTAAACTGAGAGATCTCCAGAAATACAACATCTACATGTGAGGAAGCCATTAGCTCTGATCAGTTTTAAAGTCAGAGCTGTTCAACATGTGCAGAAAGAAAATAGCAACATAAACAGAGGGGGAAACAAAGACAGAGATTTTTAAAAATCATCAGCAGAGCTGTAAAACCAAGCTGTGACTGGGAAGAAAGGCAAGCAGGGCTCAGACTAGGGCCCAATTCGGCAGTGCAATAGCAAATGCCCAGAATCTCATTCTTTCAGATTTGCTATTCATTTCCCTGCTCTATAGGTCTGGTGGGGACTTTTTTTTACTGGAACATATATTCTTTATACAGCATAGTATAAATCCGTATCTCCCCTGGAGCTGCCACAAAGGCAGCCATGCCATTCAGATTCTCACCCCCTGATGGGTACTCAGTACTCAGTCGACCAGCAGCACTGCTTTGTCCTTTGAACCTTCACCCAGCATTGCCTGTGTATTGCCAGGTGATTCCATTTCATTTAACAGCTCTGCCCTTCTGTGGCCTTGGTGCAGAAGGTCCCCCAATCCTATCAGAGATGGCTCTTTGGTAGAGAGGAGTGATGCCACAGGACCAGAAGACTGCCAGCTTATCTCCATTGTGACTGAAAATTCCATTTCAGCTTCGGATGGCAACGGCAAACAATTTAATGCATTAACCTGCACTGACTCCTCACCCAGCTGCTTCCCATCTTGATTGAAGGGTAAGAAGGTTAATTATTCCCAGGCTCATCTTCGCACTTCACAGACCATATCATCGCTGCTGGCAGAGGTGTCTGGTCTGGCTGAACCCAAGCTTTGGAGGCTGGTGATGGTAATGGAGTTGGCTGCTATTGCTGCTGCTACCCCTGCTCCACTCTTTGATATCAGAAGGGGCAGTCATGAGGTCAAGCATGCATATTCCCACTTTCAGATACCAGGAGTACAAGGAGCAATGGTTTTTGTCACTACACTGTGCTTTAGACAATCTGGCCAAGCGTGGCAGTGCACTTTCAGTCATGGATGATCTCAGAAGACATCACGTGAGTATCTTCTCCCTGCAAATCCAGCATTGAGGGGAGACCACATAGTTATAGCCCTTGGGAGCTACAATCTCTGGGAATCAGATCCAGACTATGGGGGGACTATCTGCTCAGGTCGCAGAGCATAAGAGCCACCCATAGATGTGAGAACATCTTTTCATCCACTGGCAAGTGGGGACTGATACAGAGAAGAATGAGGAAGGTTGAGAGAAGAGGAGCTTCTACTATATACTATCTCTGCTCTTCCCCCTCCCAGCCCCTTCACCCCCTTGAGGACATCATCCTTAAAATATATTTCATTTCACAGCTGCATTATGGTACCACAAAATCCTGGGAATCCAATTTAAGAACAGATTACCTCCTCACTTACTTCATTTGAAGCAATTACATGTTAATTTTCATTGAAACCAGCCTAATGCATACCAATCTGATGCTGCAATCTCATTTGAATACTTAAGGGAACATCCACCGGGTTTGGGGCTCCAGAGATTTATATTTAAAGGGCCACTTCATCATTCTTTTCTTTGGTGGGCCCTCATCTATTTCTGGTCCCCTACCCACAGTTCTTCAGGACAAAAGTTCTCCTGTGGTGACATAAGAGCAGATCAGTTTTTTACAAAATAGTAACTAGCTGTCCTTAGAGAAGAAGCCCGTGTTCTCTGGTTTCTTTCTTTTCTCTGCCATTCATGCAGTATGTGATTGCAATGAAAACCACCTCCACCTTGTTTTGTCTTCCTTGAGAAGTCAAGATTTATCCTCTGCTGTCTGCATGGGAAAGATGCAATGCCAAGTCCCAGTCTCTTTTTCAGCCTCCATCTATAGATGAGGGCCCAATCAAGTTGTTGATTACTATATATTGTATTCCCAGTCATTCACCTAAGAAGGAAATAGCTTTCTAGACAAGCCTTGTGCATCGATTTGGGCCACTGGTAATTAATAATACTCAGGGACTCTGGAATCGGCTAGTCTTTTAGTTTTAAAATTGGGAGGTTACAAGAAAGTTTGTCTGCTCAATTTATGCATTTACATGAAAGAAATTCATGTTTGAGACTACCATTTAATTAGATTGTAAGATTGTAAAGGACTGTGAAACTATTGTGAAGATGCTGCATAAATGTGTTTTATGCTATGTTGTAATTAATCTATGATGACATGGAGGCAGGCAGATAGGAGTGACAAGATTGATTTAATTCAAGATAGTCCAGAGTCATTGTTTCCAAAAAAGGCCAAGTTCTCTTTCAGTTTTGAATTAAGTACTTGAGGTTGTGGAGACAGGCAAGGAACTGAACAGATACCTATAACTAATGGCTGTGTATTGCCCTGCAGTAGTGCAGTTGTCTGGAATTTTATTTTTATTCTATATAATGCTTATTTATTGAGCCTCCACTGTGTGCTTGTTCTTAGATCCAGGAACAAGGCAGTGAATTTTTTAAAAATGCAAAGTCCCTGATCTCATGGAACTTACACAAACAAAAACCAAAATAAACAAATACCTCAGATGATAAGTGCAATGCAGACCAATAAGTCCCTGCAAGGAGAACAGGAAGTTTGAATGGGGGTACTATTGCACTGGCCAACCAGATTTTAACCTGGGAGGAATCAAAGGGCCTATTTGGTCTATTTCTTTAGCGTCAATTACACTAATGAAGGCAATACTTTATGTATCAGAAGATTTCAAAGCTCTTTGCCAAATTGCAACCCTCCACTTTTGAGAGTAATGACTTGTATCTCCTTCCACCAGCAGAAACTTAGCTTGGAGGAGTCAAAGGACTATCTGTGAGATGGCCAGTAAGTCAAACAAGGAGAACACACAGACCAAGAAAAGGGAATCCATGTTCAGGGCCCCCAGGCTGAAGACTGACACTTTTCTAACCTTTTTTGTTGCAATCAACAGAGAAAGAACAAAAAAGGATGTTGTCTTCCTTTATGGAGATCTTGGCAAATATTCTCTTAGTCTTCATGTAGCAAGACTGAATAACATTTGCATTGCTAGAGGGTTAACTAGACTGGTAAAATGTAGTTGCAATATAAAGAGACAATCATTTTAAATGAACACTCATGATTTCTAATAGAAATTTTCTAATGCAGAATTAGAAATGAATGTGAGTCATTCAGGAACTTTGGACTTCTATGACTTTGGTGGGGGCTGGCAAGATTCTGCCTTGATCAACTGATGCCAGGAAATAATCTTACCTCTTGAGAAAATATTAACATAATCCCTATATCGTCCTCTACAGACACTTCCTCTCACTGTCCTTTGACCTAGGCTCTTCATAGCATTTTTCCCCCGCCTTAAACCATATTTTATTCATTCAAATTACTTCAATTAATGGCATTGCTTTTCAACTCTGCATATGAAGATGGCACCAGGGAAAAGAGCTGAGCCATCTGCCTGTTAGATGTAGTTAAGAAAGCTCTGTAACTTCAGTCTTCCTCAGCAGAGCTCATACTGTAGGCTTGATCTTAATAATGACTTGCATTTCCATGGAAGATCATATTTTCCCAAACCTATGCATGCATTCATTATGTACCTCTCTCTGTGTCGGGCACTGTGCTAGGTCCTGGAGGAATAAGAAACAATCCTGCCTTGAATGACATTGAGGACACCATGTGGTGAACACTATGAAGATGGTAATTACAGAATGACATGAGAGTCCAGAGAAGAGGCACAGTCACCCACATATCTGTCCTCTTGCTCAAACTTCTCTGTCCGGCTCTGTATCCAGAAAACTGTCTTTCCTGCAATTCCCAGGCTTTCTAGCCCCCTGGCTTCAGCACAGCATGGTCAGTGGAAGGGGAGAAGAAGATATAACCTGCCACTTCTGTTTGGGTGGTATCCAGTGGCAGTGGCTGTGGCTCCTCCATGGCTCTAGCCCCTACCTCCATGGTCCCAACTACTAATGGATTGACCTGGCCGCTGCCTCAAACAGTGGCTCATCCTATGTCCCTTGAGTCTACAGATGTGTGTGCATGAGGGAGTAGAGCAGTATAACTGGTTGTTGTTTACTCTCTTGGCTGTCTCGCTATCTCCTAGTCAGTTTCTCAGTCCTTCCATCACTGGTGCAACCAAGGCTGTCTGTTAATTTCCCTAGAGTGGTTTTTGGTTAATATAGGCACCTAATCCAGGGAACTGGGGAGAGAGGGGAAATGCTCAGAGAGGCACAAAGAAGACCACACCTGAGCTGAATTTAGAAGCTGTAGGAGTCAACCAAAGGATGAATGGGGGAAGAGCTTTAGAAGAAAGAGGATGAGCATATGTAAAAGCATTTTTAGGTTTTGCTTATTTGTCCCAATAGAGAAAGGATCTTCCCAGATCCAAAGCTGGTCAAGGAGCTGAGGTCACCGGCCCTTGCTGCACAGCATGATCTGCATTTCAAGACTCCTACAAGGTTGGAGTGATAATCAATGAAGGGAGAGGAACGCAACATCATCATTTTGTAAATTAAGTAAACATTAGAACAACAAGGGCAAGTGGTCACAGAAACACAGAGTCATGGCTTTCTCAATAGATTTCAGGTCCAGGGATGGATATCCAGGCTGCCCGTGCGTGGTATGGTTACTGACCATGCTGGAGTGTGATCGAGTCCAAAGGGAAGCTGAGCCTCCTCTAACAGAAAGAGGTGCCCTCCTCTTTCTTAAACACCTGTGCAAGCCTGTATGCTATTGATGCCTACCATTCCTATTTTTCTGCACTAATGTCATCTTTTTATTCAGCTTTATTGAGGTATAAGTGACAAATAAAATGTGTCTATATATAAGATGTACAACTCAATGTTTTCATGTATGTATATATCGTGAAATGATCACCACAATCAAGCTAATTAACAAGTCCAACACCTCAACTCCCTACTGTTTTTTTCTTTGTGGTGAGAATTCTTAAGATCTACTCCCAGCAAATTCAAGTATACAATAGAGTATTGTTAACTACCGTCATCATGCTATACACTGAATCTTTAGAATTATCCTATGTAACTGAAACTTTATAACTTTTGACATCTCCCCATTCTTTCCCTTTCTCCCCAGTCCCTGGCAACTGTTTATTCCACTCTCTGCTTTTAAGAGATTGACTTTTTAGATTCCACAAATAAGCAAGATCATGCAATATTTATCTTTCTGTGTCAGACTTATGTCACTTAGCCTAATGTCCCCCCATGTTCATCCATATTGTTGAAAATGCTACCATAAGATCTAACAATTCCACTTCTGAGTATATACATTAAATTAAATCACTATCCCAGAGAGATGTCTGCACCCCTATGTTTACAGCAGCACTATTCCCAATGGCTAAGATACAACCTAACTGTCCATCAACAAGTGACTAGAAAAAGAAAATGTAGACAGTTATAGAATGTTTATGCCCCAAATGCTGCCATTGATAATGGTTGCCCTAAAGCAATTTAGATCACCTTTCTGGGTTTAGGTTTCCTTATCTTAAAGAGGCTAAACTCAATGATCTCCAAGATTCTTCCCTCCAGAAACCATTCATTATTTTAGGGAGGTTTAAAGAGCAAGCATCAATTTTCCATATGTTTCTCTGCCCTATAGGATTATAAATCTGTTACATGCAAATGCAGAACAAATGACCAGGGGTGTGGGAAAGGGGGGTGGACAGAGAAAGGAGGAGGGCAGCAGCCAGACAGGAGAATGGGTTTTTGATGAGGGTGATATCATTACTGTAATCCTTTGAGCAGCTTCCCTTACTGAAGTGTTTTAATGATGGCAATCCAAAGAAGGCAGCCAACCAAGTGCCCTGCATTGCCCTCTCATGGCAGATAAGAAAGGGACATATACGAAGGAGGTATTGGGGTTGCAAGGTCCTAACCCAGGAAAGGCATTCAAGGGGCAGAAATGTGTTCAAAGCACTACCCAGCTCTCACTGCAGGAAGCCAACTGCCTTGACACACGCCTTGTACAACACTTGCTCTTTATTTTAAACACATTTTTAGATGTCATGTCGAAAGCAAGATAAGACCTTTTCAATAACATTCCATATTTACACCTCTTTTATTTTTTTAAACAAAAGCTTGCATCTGAATAGAAATATATCTTCAAAGGAAGTCTTTTAAAGAATCCATGGGACAGAGAAAAATGTGTTGATGATGAAATAAGTTCAAACGTACAGTGTAAAAAAAAAAATCCTTCCATAAGATGAGAAAAAAATGACATGAAAAGAAACAAAAAGACTGGTGGAAAGGGCCCCAGCAGTGGATAACTGAGTAAGCAGGATGAAACCATCATCAGTGGGGCTGATATCGGAGCCTGGAATTGACTTCATCATCCTCTTTTGTCTCTAAGCTTGTCCAGCTCTTCGTCTCTTCAGTCCTTCCAAGGCTTTGACAATGAACCTTAGGATTTCATGGAGTCCTGCAAAGCACAATAGTACTCTAGGAAGTGACTGCTATGTGCAAGTGACTTTGGGGGTCTATATTTATTGCCTCTCAATCACTTCTAGATCCAACTTCCTTCACTGACAATCCAAGTGATGATTTTGTTAGCTGCCTGGTGCTGAGCATACCATCTGGGAATGGGAAGGCCATGCTGTGTCTCCTGCCTCTCACATCCCAGTCAGTGGTAGAGGCACTGCAATCAGAGCTTACTGGGATCTGGGTTGATGAGGGGGGTGTGAAGCAGAGAATCCAGTGCACGTCAGAGCTGTCGGGGGGCTTCTATCCTAATGCAAGCAAACACTTGTTTTGATCAGTAGGGATACAGATTGGAATGAGACCTGAAGGGACAATGTGTGCTTGGTTCATATGATCTGGCTCTCAGAGGAAGAGAATTCAGGTCAGGATGTTGAGTTAAGATGGCTTTCCTCTTTCTGATCTGTGGATGAAAATACTATTTAAATGCAAATCACAGAAGCATTTATTACAACCATGCTATGATTCCAAAGTTATTCAAGAAACAAGTCACTAGTAGAATATCTTACCAAACACCCAGATGAAGTGCATCGCTGAAGCGGAGCGAAGGCTACATGAATATGGCACCACATGCCCGGAGAGAGCCTGTTTCTTTCCTTAACTTGATCAAGGTAATCAGGTAGTTTGCATAATGTATGAATGTATGCAAAAAAAAGCCACTTTGAGGGATGAACCCAATGATAAACAAGAGCTAGGAGAGGATGACTGGGAGGAGTCACTTTCAGTATCTCACTGGGGTAACCTTTCCTTCTGTCTAAAAACATAAATGAAGGTCCAATAGGCCCAGCAGGAATTCAAGTACCTTCCAGGGCTTTCTGGAGGTAACAAGAACCCCTCTGGTTGTTTCCCCAACTGTGACCAAGGAAGATAATCTTTAAAATAAGAAAACAGAGTTGCTGTTGTTTTCATTCAAAACTAATCTAAACAGAATAGCAGGGATGCTTTGATTAGCAGCCCCTCCCCCAAACCAGGAAACAGTTGTCATGGAATACATGTTGTGAAGAAGGAAACAGTCCCAAGAAATGTTTAATAGGCCAACACAGACATTCAGTCCAAGTCCTGCCCTTTGAAAACCTGGGGACCTTGTGATTAGAGAGCAGGATGACTTCTCTGATGTAAAGCTGTACCTTGGGCTGGGTTCTCTGTTGCCCACATAGTACTTGGCAGTACATGCTTTCCCAGTGGGAGTCTGGTTTTCTTGCTGTTAACTCCACCAGTCATGCCTCATACTGAAACATCATTCTCTATCAAGTAAGAGAAACACAAGAGATTCTCTAAGAAGTCCCATTATTTACTAAGTGAATGATTTCTGAAAATGTCTTTCTTCATTTTTTTTCCTTTCTTCTTTGGTATTTTTTCCCCTAAGAGTTAGCTACCCTTTGTGTCTGCAAGATGTGTAAGTAGGCTAAATGTTAAGGGACACTAGTTTCTCTCATTTACCATCCAATGCCTTGTAGTATAGGACAAATGATGCAAGACTTCTTCAACTGTGGTCTGTTTAAGATAACACCAATCTGCATAACACTGTCTCAGTCTGGTCACACTCTACTAGAATGCACCACATAAAGAAGTCTATGCATTTGAAGATGAGAAAGAAGGGAAGGGAAGAAATAGTTTGGGTCTCATTTGAGACCATTGGGAAAAGGAAAAATAAGCTAGAGGGTGAGAGTGGCCTTTTGTTGTGTGATAGAGTAGCTATTTGCAGTCTGAGTCATTTCTAGCCTCTGTTGAGAAAAGCAAAGTTTCCCTCTTCCCTTGCCAACACGCCTATGTTAGAATCAAACTGGCTTCCTTCTGCCTCAAGCACGAATCACTGACAACCTTGCCAGAAAATGCAAACTAGCAATGAAGCATCTTTATTACTAATCATGATTATAGAGACAAACTCCAATCCCAGGTGGTGTTGACTAGTTGGAAAAAATGTGCTCGATTTTACCTATTGTAGAATTTAGACAGGAAATCAGTAGGTGGAATAACTCTGAAGACTGGTGCTTATTTTTCTTTAGTTGACTTTAATGCTTAAGGAATCTACAACTCTTTTCGGAAGGTTGGTTCATTAAACTTTCACTGATCATCCTAAAACAATTCTCATTTTACACATGGGAGACTGTGACACTGAACAGCTTCTGCCCTGCTTAGGGTTGCAGAGGACTGCAGCATTCACAATTGGAATGTGAGCTCTCAATGCCTGATGTTTGACCTCATGTCCAAATCTCTATGTTGCATTAAAGCTTTATTTCAGCTTATAAAAAGCTGCTCAGGATATGTCCCTTCTATTCACTTACCTTACACTAAAGAATTTTTGTTTGAAGGGTTATCTTGCTTGTTTAAAAAAATTTTTCCATCATAAGGAGACAGAAAGGATAAAAAAGTAAAGGAATCAAGAAATGTGTTGGGGGGAACCCCCAAAAAACAGAATTATTTTTTAGCAAGTGGGCTCCTTATAGTACAGAATTTCCCCATTAGCTAAGTGTTCTAGGAACCCATTGACATCAGTGTACCAGCTAGCATTGCTGGGAGAGGCTGCAGCTTCAGTGAATTTTTTTTTTAAGAACCTGCCTATGCATTTGCCCATTTCATGATGGGTGATTTATGAGTGTACCTGCTCACACTGCGCTGAGTGTTCAGCAGTTTTTGACCAAAAACAGCATGACTCCCATGCCCTACCCTCCCTATTTATCTGGTCTCCCCTCAAGTGACTTTTTTTGTTTGTTTGTTTCCCCAGATGAAAAAAGTCCTCAAAGGGAAATGTTTTGCTGGTGTGGAAGAGATGAAACAAAAAACGGCAGAAGCACTAAAAGGCATCAAAATTGATGATTTCAAAAACTGTTCTGAGCAGTAGAAAAAGCATCTCAATAGGTGTATTGCATCAAACGGAGACTGCTTTGAAGGTGACTGAAGTTTAAACACATAAGAATAAATACACAGGCCAGGCTCGGTGGTTCAGCCTGTGATCCCAGCACTTTGGAAACTGAGGTAAGTGGATTGCCTGAGCCTGTGGGGTTCGAGACCAGCCCGGGGAACTTGGTGAGATCTCGACTCTACAATAAATCAAAAATTAGCCAGGTGTGGTAGTACACGCCTGTAGTTCCGGCTACTTGGAAGGCGGAGGTGGAAGGATTACTGAAGCCCAGCAGGTTGACGCTGGGGTGGCCATGAGTATGCTACTGCACTCCAGCCTGAGAGACAGAGTGAGATTCCAACTCAAAAAAAAAAAAAAAAAAAGAATAAATACACAATTTTTATAAATAAAAATTCTGGGGTTTTTAAGGTCCCCCCTCATACACACACACACACACACACACACACACACACACACACACCCCTTTATGGACTTCCTGCTATATGCATTACTATCAAGGAGACTAGCTTACTTTATTTCAAACAGAGATTAAACTTTGGACTACAGTTTTACTTCTCTTATAACAGAAAATGAGAATTCATATTCTGTGTGAATAGTGAAGTTCAAGAAACAACTCTGTTGAATCATTTAAATCTTGAAATTATGTATAGAAATAACAGTATGTTTTAGTGTAATTTTCAAATAAAAAATCTATATCTCTTTAAATTATTTCTTGCCACAAAATTTCAACCAAACATGGATATGATTAAAAACATTTACAGTGAAGCCATTGAGCCAGAAATGGAAAGGCATTAAACCACATGCCACAGGGCATATGTGATATTAGGAATATACTTAGTGCACACCTACAGTCCACTCGATCACACTTCAGCCATATGCCGACAATTCAGCTCTCCAGAGAGGCAATTGTCCTTGGCAGAGATGAGACATGTAGAAACCCTGAAGAGGATATTACTTTCTAAGTTTTTCGATGCCAGGAAAGCAGAAATTATGGGTAGAGGTGTGCATAATTCATTTATTACTTTACTCAGCAAATACTTGTTGCACATATCTGTGCCAGGAAGTTCTAGGCACTGGGGTATAGCACAGAAGGATAATGCCCTCTCTCAGAGCCTATGTGGTAGTTGGAAGAGATCAAAATGGTGCAAGTTTATTTCAGAGAGCAATAAGCACTCTGAAGACAAGACACAAGGCCATGGGCTAGAGTTAAGCCAAGGGTTGGGGGTGTTATGTCTTTCAAAAAATCCTTTTTGAAGAGGTAACATTTGTCCTGAAATTTAAATTGCAAGCAGGAGCCAGCCAAGTAAAGGTCTGGGGAATGGCACAGGGTAGACAAAGCAAATGTGCTGAGGGAGGAGAGGTTTTGGAGTCCTTGTAGCTCAGGAGTTAATAGGAGACCTGTGTGACCAACCAAGTGACCCAATGGGACTCTGAGGATGTGAAGGTCAGAGAGGAAGTTAAGGTTCAGATATGGTAGGTCTTGACACCTTGTTAAGGAGGCTAAATTTATTTTATTTTAATTTAACTTTATTGTATTTATTTATTTATTTTTATTTTTTGAGTTGAAGTCTCACTTCATTGCCCAGGCTGGAGTGAGGTGGAACGGTCACGGCTACCCCAGAGTCGACCTACTGGTTGCCAGTAATCCTTTCACCTCAGTCTTCCAAGTAGCTGGAAGTACAGGCATGTGCTACCACACCCAACTAATTTTTGATTTATTGTAGAGGTCTCACCAAGTTGCCCAGGTTGGTCTCAAATGCGTGGGCTCAGGCAATCCACTTGCCTCAGCCTTCCAAAGTGCTGGGATTATAGGCTGAGCCACTGAGCCCGGCCAAGGCGGCTAGATTTTAAGTGTGAAGAGTTTGGCTAAAAAGTTCTAAGCAGGGGAGCATATGGTAGATGATTTATGTTTTTAAAAGATATCCTTGGCCGGGCTTGGTGGCTCAGCCTGTAATCTCGCGCCTTTGGGAGGCTGAGGTGAGCGGATTACCTGAGCCCACGGGTTTGAGACCCGCCTGGGCAGCAAGACCTCATCTCTACAATAAATCAAAAAATCAGCCAGGTGTGGTAGCGCATGCCTGTAATTCCGGCTACTTGGAAGGCTGAGGCGGAAGGATCGCCGGAGCCCAGCAGGTCGAGGCTGCGGTGGCCGGGAGCCGCCACTGCACTCCAGTCTGGGTGACAGAGTGAGACTCCAACTCAAAAAAAAAAAGATATCTTTGACCTCTTTCTGTAGAACAGAGTGTCAAGAGAAAATCAAAGTAACAGGGAGGCCAATTAGGAGGCTCATGGTCATTTTTGTTGATCATGGTTTAAACTCAAGGCTGTGGAAATAAAGATAAAAGTATGAACTGGGGACATATTTTGAAAGTACACTCAATAAAACTGTGAGTGGATTAGAAACAATGGAGATCTCAAATCAGGGTAGAATGATAAAAGAGGGATAAAATTCGAGTGCTGCATTTTTGACCTGAACAACTGTGGAAGTAATGTCCTTTACTGAGAAGGAGCAGGTGTAATTAACAGTGTTTGTGAGAAAAACCAGCATTTCTGTTTTAGACATATGCACACAATGGCCTGCATTCATAGTAAGCATGGTCAGAATATGCTCATGTGGGACTGTCCATCAGATTGTTGTTCTAAGTCTAGAGTTCAGTGGAGATGTTGGGGTAAAGACGTTGATGTACTAAAGAGATCCAGAGTGCGTGCATGCCGAGGGCACAGTAGGACACATAGGTCACATCCTCAGCATGTCAATATTCAAAATGGTGTAGGAGTCCGAGCAGAGGCCAGAAAAGTTGCACAAGGAATACTAGGGGGGTAATGTGTCATGGAAACCCAGAAAGTTAGAAACAATGAAAACATGTCACAGATTGTTCTGTTGTAGATTATTGCCTAAGCTGTCTTTAATTGATGTGGAAAACTATAGATCTTTTACTTGAACTACCATTCTACACTGGCACATTGCAGGTGTTTCAAATCCTTGAGAAGTGAGTTTTATGTTATGTGCAATTGACTTCACTGGAAATCTGGAGAAGACTCTATGTAGGTAGTCTATAGTCACAATACCTGTGCATCTTTCTTTGGTCTCTATTCTAGCCACAAGGACAAATATAGTACCTGGCAAATAAATTTGTGTTGAATGAACAAAGGCATACATCTGGGAGTCTTATATGTCTTTTATGGATTTTTTTTAAACTACCAGACTGAAATAACTCAGAAAACCACTCAATTTATTCTCAAACCTTGACAAAGACCTGTACTAAAATAATCTAGGCACATGCTTCCAACCTAGTTGTAAATATCTATGACTAAACTATCACAGTCACAATCAGGGAATTAA
Organism: Carlito syrichta; assembly: GCF_000164805.1. Taxonomy (NCBI): domain Eukaryota; kingdom Metazoa; phylum Chordata; class Mammalia; order Primates; family Tarsiidae; genus Carlito; species Carlito syrichta. The sequence continues at coordinate 301,231 of NW_007255308.1, read as the reverse complement.
GCATCGCCACTCAACTGCAGCACACCTTTTGGCTTATCACAGTGAAGCAGTGAAAAATAATCAAAGACATCAGAGACACTGCCAACACATTTGGGAAGGGATGCTGTGGATGTCTAAGATTTATTATCACAATCCACTTGGCTCTGGACTTTTAACATTTTAAACAAACTCAGCTCTGCCTGAGTTTGTTTAAACTCTGCAGATAGCTTATAGGTGGGCTGTGGGCACAGACAGATGGGATGCCAGAGAGAGAGGAAGCTGTGCAAATGCCAAGTGACCAGAGCAGTGACCAACCTGGACACCTTCTGCCGGGTACTTTTGTTTACTAATCTCCTGTTCTTGGCAGCTCCTTTGGTGTGATCACGTGTCTTCTCCACACGGAGCTCCTTAATTGCTGCCAGTGGAGAGTTTGACCCTTTTAATCCAGATGGCTCAAATCTCCCTGGCACTGATGATGCTGCCCCTTTCCCAGATAAAGCCCAGTTGCCTCATTACTTCTGAATGGTCCCCCTTTAGACAAACTCTCCAATGACTACCATCTTGGAAAAGCTAAGTTGAAATATCACACAAAAGGCAAGAGGAAAAGAGGGCAGGAAGAGAGGGAGCAATGTGTGCATCACTACCCATCCCCTTTCATTTCTGGAATATGAATGTGTTCGTTTATAACTCAACATTCAAACTAATTGTTAGCTGAATGCTTTCAAGTAAAAATGTAGGTCAAGCAATATTAGGTGGGATAATGGCAATTGTTTCAACTTCGGGGAACATGTAAGTAATTGAACCTCACTATTTCACAGATTTATTATAGAACAGCATCCACCCTGGTAGCCACGGCACACATGATCCCAGGTCACCCTCACATTGACTGTTTTAAGACTTTTTTGCTGAGCAGGGGTGGGCTTACAGCAGGCACTTGGCAGGTTGATGCAGGGAGTTACACAGTTCTTTATCCCTACCTCCCTTCAAAGTACACACACAGGTGCCATCTAGAACATCCCCTCTTCTTATGCCTGGAAAAAGTCTTTAGGTTAAAAAGATGAGTAGAGTGAACGTGGGCCCCAAGCCAGTGTCCCCCAGCATGAGGCAATCAGCTCAGCACTCTGTGGCCAGCCTATCAAGGCTGTGTGGTGACAGAAACCCGCAGTGTCAGTCAGCCAACCAAGAAAACTGCCTGTAACCCTAGCCTGGAGGAGTCAACTCATGATAATTAAGGATAATTAGCCATGTGGTCAGGCTGCTGCAGCACCTTAGGTTTTGCACTGACCCTGGAAACTTGGGATCAAAGCTTCTCTGTTCAGCTCCGTGACTTTGTCTCTTCCATCATGCTCTCTTTCCACTCTTTCTTCTTCCTGTGGTCTTCCACTGGGTCCTTTCTGCTGTCTTCTTCCTTCTCCTCTTTCCAGCAGCTCTCTTCACTACTACGTTACTCCTCCGTTTCTTGATTTCTCTTCTCTTGCCTCTCTCCTAGTAGATGAATTTTAATAGCTCCTGGCCCAACAGTACTAATAAATTAATAAGCAGACACCTTTATTTATTCTGAACATATCAGTGTTCCACTTCCTTGGGAATTTTCTATGTTCCACGTCTATTCATTCTCACAAATGGGCACAGTTTCAAGAAATGGCATTACATCTTAAGCTGTGCTCAGACTTCTGGTCCAAATCGTGCTCCTTCAGCTGTGCTCTGTCTAAGGCTTTGGGGGACTCCTACCACGCACTCAGAGAAGGTGATGGGAATCTGGGTCAGACAGGGGCTTAGTGGAGCACAGCAATGCAGAGGGTCTCTTAGGGAGAGGGGAGGAGGACACAGTTAAAATAGATCACAATCTAGCTTCCTTGGTTGACTTCAAGGTTGCCCTCTTTATTTGGCTTCCCATGAAATCAACTTTAAAGAGCTAGGGGATTTTACTTTTACTATTTTATAAAATGTCCATTATAGAAAAAAAATAGATGAACAGGAAGGACACAATGAAAAACGAAGCAGGGAGGGAGTGAGAGAAAAAAAGGAAAAGAGGGAAAGGGAGGGGAATGGGAAGAGGAAGGAGAAGGGGAAGGGAAGGGAAGAGAAAGGAAAGAAGAAGTTGGTTCCCTATAATATCATCACTTGGAAATACGTACTATAAATATTTTGCTACAAATCCTCATATACCTTCATAAACAACATACACATATATGTGTATACTATATACATAAAAATATAAGGATATACTAAGGACAGACTATTTGAAGTTCACAGGTGCTGTGCACTCCAGATCTCCTGGTGGGAAGGCCATTTGAAGGGACAGCAAGGGAAGGGAAAGAGACATTTCCTGAACTTCTCTTGTTGTGTCAGGTTTCCTAATTGGCTTCTCATCCATACTGCCCCATCTAGCCTGCATGCCAACCTGGAAAAAATTTTAGAGGCGAGAAAATAAAATCTCAGAAAAATTAAATGTCTTGCCTAAATTCATAGCCAGTCACTGGTACAGTCGAGACCATGAACCCAGGAGGCAAAACAGGAGTATAGACTTTCCTTTCAGGCTATAGTATCTACACACGGAAGCTGCAGGAATCTCAGGTCAGGAGAGATAACAGGTGAAGTGGGCGCCTTTCCTCCTTTTTGTAACCCACCCCAGTCACACATAACTGAATTAGGAAGAATATAACAATATCACCAGAAGCTCACTTAGTAGTTTTGCTTAAATGATCAATTAAAATACAGATACACACACACACAAAAAACCCGGAGCAACTGTGGGAGCATGGAAGGGCATTTTCACATGCCTGCAAATGTCAAAGTTCCTAAGCTGGAGACTGCATTTGTCGCCGTGCATACCACAGCAACAAAATGCCCAAGATTAGAAATGCCAGTGAAGTAGCAAAGGGAAAATTGGCTGTGGAGCTAAGAATCACAGTCCTTCTGTACGTTTTACTTGGAGCCACAGTGGACCCCAAAGACGGTGCAAGGGCCTGGTTCCAATCTGGCAGGGAAGATGTGCCAATTGGTATCAGTCTGTCAAATCTGTCTTATATAAGCTTAGAGAGGCCGGTGAGGAGGAGGTGCTGCCTGCGCCTGTGTGCATTGAGGGGGTCACCTCCAGGAACATCTGCCGCTGTGGCTCCACAATAGGCATGATGGGGATGAAAGGAAGGCTGGCTTAGCACAGGGCTGCTTTTCTATGGGGCCAATTTGCATTATAGATGCTACAGTCTTCCCAGGGCCCTGAGGAACTCATGGCCTTTCCAGTTCAATGTAGCTCTGCTGTGCTCAGTTCAGAAGAAGAGATGCGCATGATTTAATGTCTCAACAAGAGGCACATGATGTGTACAAACACCTGTAACTTCCGAGGGACATGGGAAGACAGGCACCCCATGGCCCACAAGCTTGGGGGCTGTCTCCAGTCAGTGTGGGTTCATGGGGCACTCCTGGAAACTTATAATGTTCACTCTGCTTAGGAAATAACCTTCAGAAAATTTATGCCAAGGGAGTGATCTTCACTGAAAAGTGGAACAGGGTGAATTTCCATTAGGAAGACCAATGAAAAAACTCTAGAGTGTAGACTGCAAAACTCTTCCATACTGTGGAATGAAGCCAGTCTACAACAGTTGAATTCCCTAAGGTTAGAAAATGATATTTTGCTCCCTCTCTTTCTGCAGAGGGCACTTCCCATCTCTTCTCAGCAATCTGAGAATAAGCAAGACTCTATCTAGCTCTTGTTTGTGGTGCAGCTCTAGGACAGGGTGTGTTGTGCAAACCACGACATAGCCCCTTGGACATAAAGGATGCCCAGCTCTGGGGATCACCTGATTCTCTACTTAGGGATACTTTCTGTAAGAAGAAACAAAGAGAACAAAAAAATAAGTGTAAGGGGAAAAAGCAGGAATAGCTCTAACCTTAAGGCAGGCATTACTCCTTTCCTGGAAACTTTCGCCGCAGACATTACGCAATTAATTGTGCCCTTATCTGCTGCACCTGCATAACCAGCTACATCTGCTTCTGTAAACTTGCTTGCTTACCTACGCCTCCAGAATGTGGCGATCAGAGCCCTGGGAAGATCCAAGTTCTATCTTTAGCCCTCCAGGATGTAAATCTAATTACATAAGACAGTCCTGTGTTGCAGCTCGGAGCCCTTGCTCAGAAACTAGTTCCCTGCAAGCAGTTGCTGGCCAGCAAGAGCCTTAACTAATAAACCTCTCCTTTGCTAATTTGAGTCAGTGGGCTGTCATTTAATCACTTGAACCCTACTTCACTTTCCAGGACAAAAAACACAGCCTAGGTGCCAGAAGCTGTGCTTTGCATGGGGAATGGAACAAAGAAAAATATACAGCCCCTGTATTCATTGGGTTTACCCTCTGGTATGAAATAGAGGTGCATAAAAAGAAAGACTACATATTCCATTAACACATCAGAAGAAAGGAGAAAGACATAGTCAGGGTATTCTGGAGGCTAAAATAATGCTTCCTGAAAGAAATACCATCTGAGTAAATTACTGAGGGATAAAACAGAGTAGGCAATTCAAAAAAAGATGGAAGGGCAATTACAGGCAAAATAAAGAACATGACCCCAGACTTGGCAGTGAGGCAGGTGATAGGGAAGAGGAACCTCCACAGTTCTGCCTTTCTGGAGCATAACATACCAGTAGGGAGTGGTGGGAAATGGGCTGAGAGGAGGCCAGAGGGCCCAGATTACAGAAAGCTTTATGTCTGTGGCAAGAAGTTTGGATGTGAAACATTCAAGGGTAATAATAAGAGTTTGCATTTTACATAAATCATTTTGTTGTCTGTGTGGAGGACTTAAGGGCAGAAGGTAGGGGTTATATGAGACAGGACAGAAGGCAGGGACATGAGATAGCAAACTACTTCAATAGTAGTTGAGACAAAAGATAGTGAGGCATAACCATGTACTGTATCTCTGTGGTGATAGAGGCAGATTGAAAAAGGGACAGTACCAAATTGGAAGGACTTGGTGAGAAATTAGAAACAAGAAGGACCTACCTTATGTGAACAGGTTACATCATGGACATACACATTAAAACACACACACATACCAGAGTGGAGTGGACACCCCAAAAAAACTTTTTGGAGGTCAGGCTCCTTGTAGTACAGGATTCCCCTGCTAGGAAAGTGCTCTAGGAACCTATCAGCATCAGTGTACCAGCTAGCATTGTTGTGAGAGGATGTGTTCGACTTCAGTGAACTTTCTTTTTGGAGATTCTTTCATTATGTTTGCCCATTTCATGATGGGTGATTTAAGAGTGCACCTGCCCACACCAACACTGAGTGTTCAGCAGTTTTTGACCAATAATGGCACAACCCCGGTGCCCCATCCTCCCTATTCATCTGATCTTGCCCTGAGCGACTTTTTTGTTTGTTCATTTCCCTGGATGAAAAAAGTCCTCAAAGGGAAATGCTTTGCCAACATGGAAGAGGTAAAACAAAAAACAAAAGAAGCACTAACAGGCATCAAAATTGATGAGCTCCAAAACTGTTTTGAGCAATGGAAAAGGCGTCTCAATAAGTGTATTACATCAAACAGAGAGTACTTTGAAGGTGATTGAGGTTTAAACATGTAAGAATAAATACAGTTTTTTATAAATACATTCCAGTTTTTTGGGAGTCCTCCCTCATACAAATATGCACACTTTTACACAGTTGAGTTCATCATTCTGTTCAAACTCCTTTAGCTTCATGACATTAAAGAAGGGATATCTATTCATTCAACATATGTTTACTGGCCAAAGGCTCTGTGGCTTGACTTTGTGTATCTTCCACCCCGTGGGGGAAACAGTGGGCCTAGCTACGGTATTGTGAAGTTCAAGGTCACCGGTACCAAAAGGTCAAGTCACAAGGTCAACATGGATGAGACAGTGATGTCACAGTTGACGCCACTTAGAAATGACTGCTGCTCACCCATCCTCGTCATCCTGAGTTTTCTTTTGTCTAAGTGAGCAGCATCTCTGCGGTGGAACACAACTGGCAAGATCAATATTAAAATAAAGGGTGGGGAGGGCAAGAGAGGAAGAAAACAGCAACTCAAGTCCATAGAGGTAGGGAAGATTGATCAATGGCCTCAGGAACAATCCATACTAATTATGGTGATAAAAAGCTGTCAGTCAATACCCTGGATATTAAATTTAGTGGATTGGAGACAACAGGTCTGCTTTCATTTCCCTGACCATTTTATTTATTGAAACACTCGGATACAAATGAGCATTCAGCGCTAAGATTACATTATTGTTTCACCTGCTTTGAACTGCAAATGCTTTGATAACTGAATTGAAAAAGCTGTCAAATTTCCCTCTGCAGTTTCTATGCAGAAGTCTTCCTTCACCATCTGATGAAATTCCATTTTGTAAAATCTGACAGTGATACTCGTCATTAAATCATAGCTGATAGCCCACCTCACATATCTACACACAGCTCAGTGTCTGTGTATATATGTGATGGAGTGGGGGGCGGGCTGTGAACACTCAGAGGAAAGAAAGGAGTGATTCCCTCAGCAAGGAGAGAATAAAGCCATTCCAAGGCAGCAACAGCTGATAACAGCTTGCTGTAGAAAGTTGTGCATCTATGAATGCAGCCATTCAAGTAAGTCCATGCCCATGTGCCTGGGGCAAAAGGAAATGAAGCAATGGATTCACAAGAAGTTCAGAGACAGCCGCTCCCCCCACCCCACTCTATATCTTGTAATTCAGTTGTCACAGAAGCATGTGCTGGTGGGCAAGACTCCAACGGGGCTTGCACAATGTACAAACTCAATCTGCTGTATATTATTTGGGCCTACACACCCCCCGATTTGATTACTTGTCTGCCTGTGGCCAGATCATTGTGGGTGCTGGCTAACTAGCTTCCAAATCAATCCCCACTCTGGGAAAACAACACAGAGAGTATATTTTATCAGCGATGCTGATCAATATCATGGAAAGGTACTAAACAAACTCTATTTTGAGCCATAGATTGCTCCAAAGAGTGACAGTGGTGGGGCAAATGAGGGTGGTTATCAACCAGATGGCTTTTATTTGGAAAACTTCTTTCAATGCATTCATTTCAAGGCATTAAAAATATGCAAACATAGGCAGTGAAGTTAAGAAATGTCTCTTGTGGTGTCCGGAGGGTTTTTGTTTGTTTGTTTTTTAATTTGGGATTATTGTCTTCATGAGAATGCCTATTCTGTTTACCATATTGGTCCAGTGTCTCTGGAGCGGCTCAAGTGAAGGTGAGTAGAAAGTAATCTAGCTGATGTGATGTGGGGGAAGGAAGTAAAAACAGAAAGGAAGGGACGTGGTGGAGCACCGGGTCTTATTTAAGGCAGTGCGCCAAGATGGTCGAGTATGGCTCCCCCTACTGTTACAGTATGGGAACGCAGGACAGCATTCAAAGCACCAGTTGTTACACTTCTTTTTTTAATTGAGAAGTTTTATTTTTTTACTTTCATATTCCAAATTACAACAAAATATGCATGTACCCTTTATTCTCAGAAAAGTATATGTTAAGAAAAGTAATTATTAAACTTACCTTACCTGTTAAAATAAATTACATCTAGCTTACCAGATATTGCTATCAAAATTATTAGAATAGGTTGGGTGCAGTGGCTCATGCCTGTAATCGCAACAATTTGGGAGGCTGAGATGGGAGAATTGCTTGAAACCAGGAGTTTGAGACAAGCTGGACAATACAGCGAGATCACACCTCCTTTTTTTGTTGTTGTTCCTAAGATATATTGTTATAGCAACTGAGACCTCATTTCAACAAAGAATTTTTTTAAAAAAAATCCAGGCAAGCTTGCACAAACCCATAGTCCAAGCTACTTGGGAGTCGGAGGTAGGAGGATTGCATGAGCCCACGAATTTTTAAAAAGTGAGAAAGCATCTGACCATCTCCCTAAAGGGCATGATGTGTAGTACACCGGTGCTCAGTGGTATCATCCTGAAAGTAAGAAGAAGTCCTGTTTTCTTCTTAGAGTTGTGTTGCAGTGGCAGAATTTAGCAGATTTCAGGGCATAGAACTCCTGGGAAGAAGTCAATAGACGTGGGTTTAAGAACAGTACCCACTGAACAACTACCTGGAGCAAGTCATTTCACCTCTTTGTCCCTCAGTCCTTATTGTTAACATTTAGAAACTGGACTGGATCACTGTTTCTCAGTCTCTATGTTGTAAATCCATAGTGGGTCATGAAATCAATGAAATGGTTGTTAGCCAGCAATTTTTTAAATGAAATAGATAAGATAGAATAGAAAATATCAGCATATATTGAACATCAGAAGAAGAAGTTGTGTGTCATGAGATAAAAAATATTTGAACACCCTGGATTAGAAGACCTCCAAGACATCTTCCAAATGGAACAATGTATGATTTTATGATTCTAATTCTCAGCAGGCTGCCACCAATCAGCCCAGAGCCAACTATGTGTAGCTCAAGAGAGAGTTTCTATGCACCGTTCCCTGGTCAGCAGAGTTCCTTACCCTTTATCTTTCATTTACAATTTGATTTTACAATGTTGCTACAATTTCAGTTTTGATAACACTGAGTTAATTAAGACATGATCTCTAAGAGGCAGGTGGTTACAAGGAGATAAGCAGCAGCTTCTGCAGGCAGTAAACAGCTGGTGCTTCTGACCAGTTTCTGGGGATTTGCTCCCTTTATAAAAAAGACAAAACTATCGTTCCTGATTCAAAATGAACATAATGTTCACACGAATATTTGGAAGATTACTCGGACACTGCTCTGGCTGTGATCTAAACAGTCCAGGTTGCAGGAGAGCAAGGCTGCCATGTGTAGGTTGTGCGGGATGTTCACTACACAAGGGTGCCTGGCCAAGGGGATATGCAGGTTTGAAGTCCAGGCACTACGCTGGCTAAGCTAAGAGCTCCAGGTTGGGGCTACATCCCCTAACGGAATTCACACAAAGATGCTGAAGGTCCACCATGCCTTGTGGGGCTGTATTTGCCCACAGGTGGCAAGTTTCCTACTTCGTAAAAGTGCCCTATGGGCTAGTGACCAGACTGGCATTGAAACTGAAGGTTGGAAAGGCAAAGTCAAAGCAATGGCATTAGAATTAGGACATGGCCACCATCTGGGGGCAACTGAGGTGTGTGGTCCAGAGTACAAGTCTCAGTAATTCCAGAATCTGGGTAGGTAACCACGGCCACCCATGAGAAGATTTTCTAATGGTTCAGTTCATAATGCACATAGGTGGCCCCCATTACAAGAAAAGTGCAGACACTAGAAGTTTCAGCCTGGATAAGTTGATACAGATGGCTGTGATGCCAAGATGCTTTACACAAGAGTCTCCGTAGGAGTCTGTAACACAATGGACCACCTTTTTGCACTTAAGACACTATTAGATTTATTATGAGTCACAATTTCGAGGGGAAGAGACTAATTACAAAAAGTACAGCATGTTCTTTCACTCACAAAGTTACATTGTTTTAGCTTTGATTTGCATGAAGCAGGCATTATCATTTTTAATTTTTGGTAAGCTAATTATATAACTACTACTTTTTTCACAGTTATCATATTTAAATAAGTCAACACCTCAAAATTAAAGAATATCCTAGTTGTTTATCATGGCATATTTCTTTCTAGAAGGATTAATGGATACTAATAACAATGAATATTATAACAAAAGACTTGCCACACATCTTTATTCATATTAATTGAACAAAGGCAGAAGTGGTAAAGGGAAAATTTTTGTTTATTACCAAGTCTGTGCAGTTGTGTAAGGTTTGACACAACAGTAAATTCAGCATAGCAAACTGGTACCATGACCAGTCTGCTACCTGCCCAGTAAGAGATACTCATGCTAGACCCCTTCCCTCTTGCTCCTTTACACAGAAAGGTCCTCTCTACAATCACCCAAGTGACACAAATATGACTGGAATTTTTAAAAAGAAAAACGTGTGTTAGGGATGCACGCATTCTTTCCACAGATGTTCATAAACTCTCTGCTGTGTTCCAGGCTCTAGGCTCATAGACCTTCTCAAATAGAAACCTTTCCCAGACTGGTCTGATCTGGGAGTCCATACATGTGTTATTAACTCACCATGATGTCTTCATTGTTATGCCAAGACAATAGGAATTACAACTAGGTGTCATAAGAGAACCCCCATAGATTTTTGTTTCAAGGACCAGAAGTGACAGAAGTCATTTCTCTAAGAGCCAGACTTGGGATGGAACATCCTGATAAGATTTAGAACCAAGAGCCATTGTCATCCAGGGGCAGTCTGAAACCAGTGCAATATGGCACAAATGTTCCCAGACTCTTGGCTGATGTGGAGCCAATGGCCAGGAAAGGTTGACTCAGGATGGGTGGCCTGCTGTGACTCCAGTGCTACTTGGACAGGTCAATCTACAAGAGATAACATTTCCAAATTGCATGTCCCCAGCAGGAGGAATGATCAGCAATGACACAACCAACATGCACTCATATGCTCTCCCCAGAGAATTGGGCTATTTCTGAACTTGCAGAAGGGAACACATGGCTTAAGCAATCCCTCTACAACCGAAATTCTAAGGAATCTATTTTGGGAACACTGGCCTTGAGGTAACCTAGAGATGAATTTCAGAGTAAATGCTGGAGCTGCATACCACCTGAAACAAAAGTACTGAGCTGGTTTGGCAACCCTTGATAATAATCATATCAAGGGGAGCTACCATCAACTTAGTTCCTGCTATGTACAAGACACTTAGTAACATGCCCAAGGTCTCATTACTAATACGAGGTAGAGTCTGATCAATGGGATGCCAAAGTTTGTGATTTTCCTATGCCATTTGCTCTCTAATTCCAGTGGTTAGTAATATGTTTGCCTGATATTATGAAGATCCAAGCACTGAAAAATGAAAGCAGCCATTGAGACCAGATAAACTGGCACACTGAAGTCTGGATGGAAACACCACAGGATATTCTCTAAAACCTGTAGATTTTGCATCCTGGAGTCATCAAGTCCTTCTGACGTCCCTTCCTCTCAGACCCTTTGTCACACTGTTATTCTCATGGTAAGCCAGGCTTTCCAAAAACTGCATGATGATTTATGACTTGGTAAATGTCGACTCCCCTCCCAGCAGGCCCTAGAATGAGGCAGGCAGGAAGATGAAGAGTGAGGAGACAGTGGGGAAAGAAATCAGTACTTCTGCTGGCCGAGCAGAGCCTGATTGCTCCTTGATGGGTCAGTAATTAATTGCTCCAGAGTGGTGGGTCTGAGACTGCAGAACTGTGCCTTGTGAATAGGCCCTGGAGGGCGGGGGGAGTTACATTGCTTGTAAGGTCATTAAGAGAATATTATAAGTAATACTCCATGACTCCCTCATTAAATACTAAGTGAGTCATTCAATCTTGGGGTTCTATTTCTATTCCCCATTCTAAATGCAACTTTAATGATTTAAAATCCCTTCAACCCAATTACAGCCCTGTATTCTGATTAGGAACTCTCACCCATTGTGAGCGGGAACCATTATCCAGCAGCCTATAGCAAAATTAGCACCTAGAGAGGTTGCGCTAGGAAATAAATCTTTTCTTGACATTTCAAGACCGATTCCTAGCCAATTACAACACACTCTGTTACTCTAGTAATGTGAAACTGAGTTGCTCCTTGCAATCAAAGGTCGCTGGTCAGAAAGATAGAGGGTAAAAAAATCATTCATGGGAAAAAGAAGACTAAAAAGTACAGAGGTCAAGGGGCAAGTCAATGGTGTTGAAGGAAAAGAATAGCAAGTTCAGAAATGGCCCAATTCTCTGGAGAGAGCATGTGAGCCACAATCTATCCCCCATAATCTGTCCCTCGGACTTGGTTGTTCGTAGTCAGAGAGAAGCTGGGCAGGTCATGGGGCCTGGAGGCATATAGGGTGGCAGGAAATAACAACCCACTTTCGCCACCACACAGTGGGATTTTACCAGTCAGGTTGGTAGTAGGTGTCTCTATTAATAAACTCAAAAGTGCCCATGGCTAGCATACACAGAGGAATATTTTTGAGTCAGGTATAGTTTAATGTGGGTGTTCCTAGTCATTAGTCAGGGCTAGCCCCTGAGAGGGTGCTGCTCTGGGCAGTCCTACATCTGCCTGGGCTAATGGGGTTTTCTCTCTTTTTAAACACATGTCTTCTAAGATGGCCCTGTGTGCTGACACACAGCTGGTGGAAAGTTTGGACGTTGTGTCTGTAACCACATGGGTGAGAACCAGTCATTCTGCCACAGCTAGGCATGAGGATGGCTAGGAAACAGGGTTCTGAGCTTTCCAGACATGTGTACACTTCTAAAGAGGGACACGGAAAAGGATTGGTGGCTGCCACTGTCATGGAGGTCTTCTGCAGCTCCTGTCTCCTGTGTTCTCCACTCTCAGTTCCAGAATTTCAGGTTGTTTCTTTCCATGTCTTTTGTGGCTGAGACATCACTTAGAGCCTAGTACCTCCTGAACATGACGGCCACACGTGATGCAGAGGAGATGGCCGGCCTGTCCCTCCATAGGCAGTGGATGGGAGAGTTACTGTGGAAAGGTTCCTGTGACTCTTTTTTTTTTTTTTTTGAGTTGGAGTCTCACTCTGTCACTCAGGCTGGAGTACAGTGGCACACTCAAGGCCACTGCAGCCTCGACCTGCTGGGCTCAGGTGATCCTTCCGCCTCAGCCTTTCAAGTAGCTAGAACTACAGGCACGCACTACTATGCTCAGCTAATTTTTTGATTTACTGTAGAGACGAGGTCTTGCCAAGTTCCCAGGCTGGTCTCGAACCCCAGGGTTCAGGCAATTCTTTCACCTCTGCTTCCCAAAGTGCTGGATTACAGGTTTGAGCCATCACACCTGGCCTGTGGTGCTATGTTGATGGTTCAAGAGGTGAACATTCTGCTTGGCCATTCTTAGAAGGGGCCCAGGGCTGACTTTTCTTGCAACTCCCAAGTTGGGGAAAGAATCTGAGAGGTGGGGAGAAGCAAACATGAGAACAGCAGATGAAGAGCTCAAGGACTCTCAGGCCTGCAGACAGCTGCCTTGACTTGTCCCATCATAGCCACACAGGAGGCATCCAGAGCAATTCCTCTCTGATGAGAAGAGCAAGCAAATGCCAAGCCGGTAACTCCATTTTTGAGTTAGATCTTCTCCGACACCCCTCTGGCTCACATTCAGAGTGCTTCCATCTCCATCTTCCCTCCCCCTGTTATTAATTTGATGGAGCTGTCATTGGAAAGACTCCCTAATTGCTCAAAGCTGATAGTTGTCTCCTTGTTGAGCCTGATTGTAACAAATGCTGTGAATACACATCACAATTTCCCCTGACCTAGCAGTGTGCTAGAGAATAAAGTGAAGGCAGTGCACAAGTGTGTACACACGGACACACACCCGATATATACAGTCTTCTTAAGCATATGGGGGCCGTCTCATCACTCTAACCTCCCTGACTTTTTTGTTCTCTGGCTCTGGTTGTTTCCATGGGAACCACAAAATAATAATCATCATCATAATGAAAGAGGAGGAAAAGCCTGCTGCTTCTCTGCTGAGAGGGCTTTCTATTTACCAACACCTGGAGTCCAGTGTCCTCATGGACTGCTAATTCTAGCCAAATCATTCAGCTCTTCCAAACCCAGTGTCATCCTTAAGATACATGCCCCTCTGAGTCACTTTTGGGAATTTCCTTAAGAGAAGGACTAAGATCTTTAAGGGTTGAGGCTATTACAGGGAGAAATCAGATAGAGACAACAGTCACTACAGACAGCAAGCCCTGCACCCACTGAGACTAGCTTGGGCTCCCTGAAGGATATCAGAGAGTCTGTCATATCAGCGCATGATTTCTGAGCCCACAAGTGCAGAGTGCCTTAGGAAGAGCACAAGATGTGGACCCAGAGACACAGCCTCCCAACTAATTCTTCCATCTTTCTATTCATCCCACCATGCAGCCAGTCAACCAACCAACAAATCTTTTTTTGAGAATTCACTATATTTTTGAAGATCTATGCTAACCCAGGAGCAGTGCTAGTCACAGCCCTCATGGAGCAAGCCACCCTATTGGTGACATAGACAATTAAACAAGCCCCCCCATTATACATATGATACCCCCAAAAAGTATACACATTTTAGGTATGATGTTTGTTCAAAAGGTGGCAATTAATGCTAGCATCACAATGTGACAGGCAGGACAGTCAAAGAAAACAGCAGCAGCACAATTGACCGAATGTCATACTACATATTGCTATTGTAATTTGAGTCAACTTTGAAGAATAAGACATAAATAACATCTCTTAAAATGTGTATTCATTTTTGGCACTCCTGTGTATAGTATGGCTATGTCTAGCACAATACCTTGTACCAAAAAAAGGCAGTCAACACACATTTGTTGAGGGAAAAAAAAGCTGCTATGATCAAGAATTTCAGGGTACAATGTAATAATGAAAAGAGATTATGAGAGAGATAGAGAGAGACAGAGAGAGAGAGAGAGAGAGAGAGAGAGAGAGAGAGAGTGTGTGTGTGTGTGTGTGTGTGTGTCTATCTGGGGAAGTCGATGACAAAGATACAGCATGAAAACTGGCAAGAGATAGCCAGGTCAAATGTGTTTCAGAGGAAGGACAGAGGAAAATTTCATTTTCTTTATGCCCTAATTGAAGAGGACCAATGAATAACATCAGAAACAACAGCCAGCACCACAGACATCTTAACTGGTTCAGCTTACCAAATTTGACTGAAAAACTTCAGCAAACTTTCCACTAGACGGGTGCCAAAATCATTGCGTTAAGATCAGCTGAAGAAAAAGCAGAGCTTTCAGTGGAAATTTATTTATTATTTATTATCTGTATCATCTCATCTTATCTTATATTGTATTTTTTTAGTTGGAAACTTACTCTGTCGCCATCGCTCAGGCTAGAGTGCAGTGGCAAGATCATGGCTCACCACAGCCTTGCCCTCCTGGGCTCAGGTGATCCTTCTGCCTCAGGCTAATTTTTTAAATCTTTTTTAGACATGAAGTCTCACTATGTTGCCCAGGTTAGTCTCAAACTCCTGGCCTCAAGGATACTCTCTCTTTGGCCTCCCAAAGTGCTGGGACTACTGGTACAAGCCACCACATCTGGTCTCAATAGAAATTTTAAATAAATGGGATCAAGATATTAAAGTATTTCTTCAAAGAATTGAAACACAGTTTGAGCAGTAAGATCCTGAGGATAAAGAAATGTTTACCAAGAGGTAGCAATTTGGCAGTCATTTGAATGGCCAGTCAAAGCAAAAGCAGACCTGTCAAGATCAAAAGGTAATGGCAACAGTTTTTTAGGGCTCAAGGCATTTTGCTTGACTTTCTGTTGGGCCAATGAATGAAAATATCTGCTTATTATAAGAATGTTAGCCAAAGCTTTAGCAGAAAAAGGCTCAGGAAAGCTTCACCAACGAGGCCTTCTCCGCCACAACAATGTTCCTGCTCCATTCCCTCATCAAACCAGGGAGATTTTGCAAAAGTTTCCATGGGAAATCGTTAGGCATCCACCTTACAGTCCTTATTTGGCTCCTTCTGGTTTCCTTTTGTTTCCTAATCTTCAAAAAATCTTGAAAAAGACACCCATTTTTCTTCAGTTAATAATGTGATAAAGACTGCAATGACATGGTAAAATTCCCAGAACCCACAGTTCTTTGAAGATAAAATAAATGGCTGATACCATTGCTTATAAAAGTGTCTTGACCTTGATTCAGCTCAGGTTGAGAAATAAAGTTTATATTTCTTATCTTTATCTTTAATTTTATTTTTTCATGAACTTTTTGAAGTCCTTTCAAAATATAAGTTCTTTTCATATTCTGTGAGCCAGCATTGGGCTGTTTCATACACTACTTTTATTTTTTTTTAAGAAACAGAGTCCTCTATGTTGCTCAGGCTGGATTTGAACTCCTAGGCTTAAGTGACCCTCCAACTTTGGCCTCCTGAAGGCTATTATTTCAGTGTTAGTAGACTTAAAGTATTAGTAGATTTAAAGAGCTACAGTGGCTTTTGAAAAGGTGGTATCCATCTGCTGGGAAGTAAAAGAAAGTCTTACTAGAAAGATGCCAATGTGCATCACTACTGGAGCCTGCAGTCATGTTGTTTTTAGTTATTAGAAAAATTAAATAAGAATGAAATGATGTTGGCTTATTGTTTCTGTGGTGTATGAGTATATAGATATACATATAGATATACATATAGATATAGATAGATAGATATGGACATAAGTATATTTGATTTTATATACATATACAAGACAACTTCTTAATGACTTATCCTCATTCCTAAGTCTCACAATTTCTTGCACCAATCTAATTCCTATTTGGTTCCAGATCCAGTCCTGCTCTCTGGAATATTCTGGCTGACGGTGAACTCTTCTCCTCATTTGCATGACCACAGCATTTACAACCTGTGCCAAATCCTTCAGCAGCTGCTTGTGTATTCTTTTCTGTACTTATATTACTTCCTTTACATAATCTTCTCCCTTCAACCACATTAAACAGTTCTCAGAACTGGATGGCGTGCAGGAGACCTTGCCCTAAAGTTGTATATTTTTCCTGTGTCTAGCACTGGGCTAGGTACCTAACAAGAACACAGCTGTTGGCCAGGCTTGGTGTCTCAGCCTGTAATTCCAGCACTTTGGGAGGCCAAGATGAGTGGACTGCTTGAGCCCACAGGTTCATGACCAGATCGGGAAACTTGGCGAGACCTCCTCTCTCCAATAAATCAAAATTTAGCTGGACGTGGTAACACGCACTTGTAGTTCTGGCTACTTGGAAGGCTGAAGTAGAAGGATCGCCGGAGCCCAGCAGGTCAACGCTGGGGTGGCTGTAGGCGTGCCACTGCTCCCCAGCCTGGGTGATGGAGTAAGACTCCAACTCAAAAACAAAACTAAACTAAACTAAAAAAACAGAGCTGTTGTTGTTTGATCAACTGTCTTCATTCCTACT
Source organism: Carlito syrichta (assembly GCF_000164805.1). Lineage (NCBI taxonomy): Eukaryota > Metazoa > Chordata > Mammalia > Primates > Tarsiidae > Carlito > Carlito syrichta. The sequence continues at coordinate 284,364 of NW_007255308.1, read as the reverse complement.
TGCCATAGCTACTCAACCATTATATCTCCATGCAAACTCTCAGAAAAGAATCATGCAAAACAAGTACAGTTCACAGTTTTCTGAGATCAACATCCAAACTAACGTTTGCTAGCAAAGAAAGAAATTTCCATGGAGATGCATTTAAGAGCTGTCAGGTTAAGTAACAACCTTTAGAGACCTCTCAGTGTACAGGCAGAACAGGCCACTGAAGCTTAAAGGACTTCCCAGAGCCCATGGGCATACAGAAATGAAGTGCAGGTAAAAGGTAAGTGGCCAGATGGCTAGAATCACTCATAGGGCTAACACTCAGCTCCTGGGCCCAGCCATTTTAGCACAGTGTCCAGTAGTAGCCAAAGATGCCTACTAGTCTGAAGGATGAGAGCTGCCTTTGTCAAGCAAGCTGTCTACCCTTGGCTACTGGGGATTTTGCACACATGTTCAAACTCAATGATGATCTTTTTGGAATGGGGTTTCTGTACCAAGATAAGCCCTGCCTGCTCTTTGAAAAGCAGTCCAGCTGAGTGGGCCATGTGGGCACAGCTGGTGGATGCCTGCTGCAGTGACTGCACATTTAGTCACTTGGCAAATTAAAAGATGTCCTACACAGGCTGTAAGCTCACTCTCAGTTGCTTACCCAATGGGAGGGCCAAGGGCCATTGATTTTTTTTCAGCATTCTTTCATGATAAAACTTACCTGAGCTACACAATGACTCTTCAGAATGAGGCTCTGAAGGCTTGGAACACTGGGGTTCTGAATTTAGTTAAAATATGAACAGGAATGCAGAAACTTCCAATTTGACCACACCCCCACTTAACATCAAAACACTCTGTACAATGTGCATTTTTCCCATTAAATCCATATTTGCTTTTTATTAATCTAACTATTTTTAAATTTTGAAAAAATCAACTGCATAAATATAGGAGATGGAGCACGGCCTTAAAAATAGATTATGTAAAAAAAAAAAAATTTTATATTAGCTAGCATTAGTCCTAGATGAACAACAAGGTGTAATGTGACTGCTCAAAAGTTAATGGATTATAAGACCACATCAATAGGAATATAAAATACAAAATAAAAGACAGCAGGGTCTCTCTGTCTTTCATGCTGGCTGAACCTCATCTAGAATATTTTGCTTAGATTTAGCGTCAGGAAAGTGCAACCAGGGTCAGATGAAAGTCAGGACACAGGTCCATCTCAGGAACTGCTGGTCAAATGACTCTGGAAATTAGCCCAGAAAAGAGAAGGCATATTGTAATTGTCTTCAATAATGTGAATATCTGTCATATAAAAGAGGAGCTAGACTAACTCTGTTTTAGAACTAATGGGCATAATTTGTAAAACAGGATATTTTGACACACGCACAGAAAAAAGGGAAAACTTTCAAATTACAGTAGTTCACAATAGAAGTGGCTGCACCATGAGACAGAAACTTTTCCCATCCTTGGAATGACAGCATCATCAAAATCATCAGTAGCAACAACAGTAACAGGAGTAACTGCTGATGGAAGCACACTTTGGGGAGCATTAAAGAACTTTTCCCCAAGTGCTCGAGCTTAGAGATGTTGATGCTGAAATTCAAACCCAGGGTAGATGACTCTAAATTTTAAACTCATTTTCAATAAATTTTACTACCTCCACATTGACCTCATAGACTTCCAATGGGAATTAAGAAAGATGACGCTAAGAACTTAGAAAAGTAGCTGGCAATAAAAGTGCTCTCCATGAGTGTTGGCTATTTATTAATATCATTATTTTCAGAATTATGCATCATAGACAACAGTGGGTGGGAGGATGGGCTAGATGATGTCTACATGTAGGGTTTGCTGGTTACCTAACAGAAGCACAAGCTTTCTGTGTCACATTGTCTGTCTTCCAAGTACTAGGTCTACCTCATGATGCAGTAGGTCCTACCACTATGCAAGGGTCAAGTGTGCATCTCTGCAAAGTCAGGTCAGATACCTCTGAGGTTCTGCATTTAATCCTAAAGTTGGACTTCTCTTTATTCAAATCCCATTCAGACTTGGCAAAATTCCATTTGCTGATTCAAAAAGGGGAAAGAGGTTTTGAAAAGGCTTATAACAAAGGCTCATAAGCCTTACAGATCAAACAGCTCTTAAAGAACAACATTTTGATGAGTTAAGTGTAAAAGAACCAGAAACATACGGATTAAATTCCCCTTGAAATTTGAATGCATTTAAAAATTAAAGGGAAAAGCACTTGGCAGAAAGCATTGGGGTCCTTTGCTGAATCTAAAACATTTAGAAAAATGGCTCGAGACATCTTGCCCAAATGAGGCAGCTCCCAGTCTCTATCTGGCTTCCTTTAAGTGCTGCTTTTTTTTTAACGTCTCTTAGGAGACTATTTCAGACTCCCAGTTCCCTCCGTTTCTTCTCCCTTAACAGCTAATTGCTAATTAGCAAGATATTTGTGTGCTGCGAAAAGCAGTTCATTTTCTGAAATGACCAGAGCCTCCTGCTTAGGTCATCCAGTGGCACTCACCCAGGTACCCTGGTGGTAAGTGTGTTGCAGCAGTGACCTGAGTCACTCTGAAGGAGGCTAAGCCCTGCTCTGAGCAACATGCTAACCCCTATGCCATCGATTTGCTGAGAGACGAAGCCCCACATCAATAAGTGTGTCTATTTCTAGTGGCCTGAGTCCACCTCGCCAGGCCACACCATCTTCATTTGAAATTCTTGGGAAACTCAGCCTATGTAGGCAGGGCTACCGGGATTAAACTGGGTTGACCAGAAAGACACAATATTGTTAGACCTGATGTGTCTATCTGGTTCAGTGTCATGATCATCAAAGTAGACAATAAGAAGTAGGTGATGATTCCTTCACGTACGGCAAGAAAATATGAGTCTTTCAGTTTATATTAATGTTTAGTGCATCCTTATACATTTCTATATTTTTAAATGTTTGTTAAATAATTTGCTCAATATATATTAGTATAATGGTATAAGGATTTAATGTGTCAATTAATATATGTATACATGGGTGATTCTCAAAAGGGTTTGTTGTTTGTTTGTTTTATTTTGTGTGAATTGTTTTTCTAGTGGTAGATGAAAGCAATGAAGAAAATGTAGAGACTGCTGTGTGGATCAGGTGGATCCGGGCTTGAACTCTCTCTGCCCTTTATCAGTCAGATGGCCTTGACACTTCATGAAGACACTTAGTTTCTCCAAATCTCCACTCCTCCTGAGAATTTTATTACCTTTGAAGCTTGTGATAGAGGGTTATATAGTGAGGGGTTAGGAAAAAGTCGGATCTAATGGCTCAGCACCGTTCCTGGCTTCTAAGGGCTTAGCAAAAGATGTGTTGTTGTCTTTCTTTCTTGCTCTTTCCATTCCATAAGCATGAATTTTCTAAGAACACTGAACTTTTACTGAAATCTTCCTCCATTAAGTGGAAGCAGAGTAGTATACATTTCAGATTGTCATTTAGAATCAGAGAGCAGTGAACACAAGAAAGCTTCATTTTCTAAATGTGTCACTCATCACCTTTACTGCTAGATGCTTACAAAGCTTCCAGTAAGCAAGACCACATTCTTTCATTCTTTTTTTTCTTGAGGTCTAGATCAGCTTATTCTATGTCTCCTTATGTGTCACCAACATGTCCATAGGGTTGACTGATGACAAGGACTAATATTCTAGTAGGGGTAAGGTAAAAGTGCATATATTAAACAATGGTCTCTCATGTCAGGTAGTTACAAAGAAAGCAGCTTCAACTTGCCAATGACTTAGAGAAATTATCTTTTAGGGAATAAAAAAGGCAAAGAATGGTAGTCCATCTAGTCTCTTTAAAACATTTCTATTGTGTTTTGAAAAGAAACTTCCAAGCAAATGTGAGATGGTGATAAAAAAAATGACAGAAGCAATATTGACAAGACAATGAAATTATAATAGGCTTTACTGTTTTACAAAGGACCCTGCACAAATTTTATTTGAATATCAAAGTAACCCTATGAAATAGATATTGGTATTAATCATTTTGTAAATGAAGAATGAATAGAGATTCCTTGGAAAAATGGTGTGAGATTCAAAAACATGGATTCATGCTCAAAATTGTAGTTTCCCCACTATAAATTATGTCCTCCCAATTCTAAGTTATTCTTTATTAAATCATCTTTTTGTCCCATAGAACTTACTGCCAACTGAAACTATTTTCTTGGCTTATCTACTTACTAGCATTTTGCTATCCCACTCTACCTGAGAATGTGAGCTCCAGAAAAGCAGAACACTTAGCCAGCTTGTGCGCCACAGTATTAAGCCACGCCTTCTGTGCAGCTGGCTCTCAGTAAATTATGTGTTGATTTGGGTTGCTTTCTCCAACCTGGAAGTACAATGAGGGTCAGTTAATTCAGCCCATGGCCCAAATCTCAGGCACCCACTGCTTAGTAATTTTTATCAGGACACCATGCATATTCAATTGTATATTCTCTGTGGCTGCTTAGAGGCTTCAACAGCAGAGCTGAGTTGTTGTAAAAGCAACAGCATGGCCCACAGAGACTAAATTTTTACTATTTGGCCCTTCACAGGAAAAGTTTGTTCACCCCTAGTCCACAAGAATCAAGTAGAAGTTACAGATAAAGAAAAGAAACATTTAGCAAGTAGGACTGTTGCTAAAAACAGGTTAGCGTTGGAGGACAGCTGTTTCAACAACACAGACTCATTAAGTCAGATTAATGCAGCTATTTAGCATGAAATGTATGGGGTAATCAATACTATTGTGTCTGTTTAAAAAAATAAATGATGAAAGTATGCCATTGATTATATACCCACCAAGGCTGCCAACATTTACCTTAGTTTAGGTAAATGCTGACAAGGTAAAGGTTACCTATTGCATAAGAAGAATTAGATTTTCAGCCAATTCTCCAACATTGTGAGATAGAGTAAGACCTTTGCTGCACTTTTTCTCTCCTGATTTCAGCCTTACAGCCATTTCACATTTTCTTCAGACACTTAGAGAGGAGTGGTGAGGGTGAAAAAAAGTCATCCTTTAATCTAAGCACTTATAAACCTTTCTGGGAAGAGGCTATGTACTAAAAAAAACCTTTAGAAAAATAAATAAATCCTTTATTTTTAGATTTCTGTGTAGATTGAAATTACCTATACTCTCCAGGCTAATAATAGCTTGAAAAATTCAGAGCTGTTTGGTGACAAGAGCTTTGTTTGAACCCAAGATCATCAGAAATTCTCTTCCTACTTAAATATACACATGTATAAAACAACCCATAAAAGAGAAAATGCTTTGCTATCTTAAGGAATACAAAATCAACCTGGAATTCCATCTTGGAATAGGATTCTAGAGCAAATGCCTGTAGAAATTTTAATGTTGAGCCACCAAAAATACTGTTGCACCTCGGAGTTTACAAAAAAATGATTTTACATTTTAATGTTTTAATGTTATTGTAGTAAGAGCACTTAACATGAGCTCTAGCTCTTAAGACATTTTAAGTGTACAACACAGTATTGTTAACTAGAGGTACAATGCTACACAGCAGACCTCTAGAATGCATTCCTCTTGCATAACTGAAACTTTATGCCCAGTCCTTTCCCACTCCAGCCCCTGAAGACTATCATTTCACTCTTTGATTCAATGAATGTGCTTATTTTAGACACCTCATATCAGCAGAATAGTACTTATTCTTCTTGACTGGTTTATTTCAGAATAATGTTCTTAAGGTTCATCCATGATGTCACATACTGCACAATTTTGTTTTTTAAGGTTGAATGATATTCTACTGTATGTACTTTTATATAATTTTTTAAATGACATAATAATTATACATTTTTATTGGGTATATAGTGATGTTTTGATATATGTAATGTATGGTGATCAGATGAAGATAATTAATATATCCATCATCTCAAACATTTATCATTTCTCTGTGTTAGGAACATTCAATATCCTCCCTCTAGCTATTTAAAACTATATCTGCTGGGCTCAGTGGCTCAGCCTATAATCCCAGCACTTTGGGAGGCTGAGGTGAGTGGATTGACTGAGTCTGCGGGTTCAAGACCAGCCCAGGAAACTTGGTGAGACCTCGTCTCTACAATAAATCAAAAATTAGCCGGGTGTGGTAGCGCACGTCTGTAGATCCAGCTACTTGGAAGGCTGAGACAGAAGGATCACCTGAGCCCAGCAGGTCAACGCTGAGGTGGCCATGAGTGTACGTGCCACTGCACTCCAGCCTGGGCGACAGAGTGAGACTCCAACTCAAACAAAACAAAACAAAACAAAACTATATAATGTATTATTGCTAGCTACAATCATCCTACAGTAGTATAGAACACTAGAACTTATTCCTCCTATCTAACTGTAATTTTATATCCTATAACAAATCTCTCCATTGTATGAAAATACCACATTTTCTCTATGCATTCATACATCAATGAATATTTAGGCTGTTTCCAAATCGTGGCCATTGTGAAGAGTGTTGAAAGTTGCTGAATTAGAAATCTATCTTATAATCTGTATGCATATTTAACATGGTACCCATTTTTCTACTTCCTCTAACCCTAAAACGCTGTTGTTAAATCAACGAGTACCTTACAGTTGATGGCACTTTCAAATCAAGAGAATATATTTTTCCTAGGAAACTGAAAGTGAGTAGGGAAGAATCCATTTTTCATAAAATATCTTCTTTGAAATTAATCTTTGCTGCTGATATAAAAGGACCCACATGTCAATTCCCATATTTCTTTATAAGTCCAAACGCTTGAGGCAGATTTCTCCACCCACCTGTCTGCTGAGTCCCCACAAGAACAGTGATGTACTCTGAGAAACAGATCCATTCAAATCCCTTGCAACAAGGTCTGTTGCTCTCAGTGCCAAATGGTCTGTAAGTTGGGCATGAGTTTCCTTGTTTCCTTTCCATGAGCCCTTTTGCTTCAAAAAGCCAACCAAGTGCATTCAAACACACAGACTGTGCATTGTTTTCCAAACAACCCATTATCTGGTGGCCTGCTGCAAAATTAGTTGAGGAAGTCTACTGAGAGACAAATCTTTCTCTGACATTTCAAGACTCATTCTCAGCCAATTAGAATTGCCATTATGACAGCAGCCTATTAGCACACAATTCAGTTGCACTGACCCCCAGAAGGTCCTCAAGAAATCCCTGGGCACACCCACAGTGTCCTCTGAAGTCTGTGACTTGATGGGAGAGCAGATGTATGTGCTGGTTTATGGTAAAGCAAACCCCAAACAGATGTGTGACCAGAAATGAGAGTGGACTATAGAACCAAAGAATGGAATGGAGAAACTACTAATGTTAAAAAACTATACAGGAGGAGTGTCTTCTTAGCCACAGCATTTATTTTGGCCTCTAAATACAACCTTGGGCCACACAGGAGCCTGGACTACTAGAAAATGAATTAGTGACACTTTATTTCAAAACAGAATTGATCTTAATGGTTAGTGTGGTGAGCTGCGTAGTGAAATTGGGGCCCACAGTTTTTAAGGATTGCTCCAGATCAGGGCTCTTTGAATCTCTTCTCGTGTTATTTAAATGATCCTATATTCCTCAGTTATCTTTCTTGAAAAAAGGTCACGCGTCCTTTCAAACAATATTCACAATTTCCCATTCCCAAAGTTCATTTTGTTGGAGAAGTCAGGTACTCTGTAAATTTACCACAGCAAATGTACTATTGGGGTTATTTACATCACCCAATTATTACATAATACTTTCCTCATTAAGTTACAGAACATTCCTAAGGATAAGTAAAGACCTTGGTTCCCATTTTTCTGGTTGGATAAACTGAGACTCAGGGAAGACAATTCTCATGCTCAATATCTCCAAAATTAGAACAAAACTGTTTATTTTCAAAGGATTCCCCTCAAAAATATAAAAGACCCCACTTTGACTATAGAAGGACCCTTAGTTTGAAAACCCTTAGCCTAGAGAACTACCAAATTCATTCTGCCAGTGACAGGAAGCCCCTGCGGCCTGCAGGATGGTGGAGCTAACACATCTCTAAGCACCTGTGTAGCAGGCTGTGTGCAAATGCACCAGGCTCAGAAGACAGACTCATTTTTCAGAAATGACACCATCTTCAGATCTGTTCGGATCTGGCCATCGAGTAACTTTCAGAAAATGTTTGTTGGAAACTTGTTCTCTCAAAAGAGCTCCCAGGAGAAAACCTCTATTCCTCTCAACAGTAAAATCAAAAGGCCCACCTCCCCTTGACCTACACACACTCCCCCCAGTGATGAGAAATTACAACAGACAGAGAAAGACTCAGAGCTCCAAAAGGGCCCTGAGGATCTCTCCTGGGGAGGCGGCAGGGAGATCTGTGTACACAGCATTCTCCCATTGAACTAGGCCTCCTGTCTTCCATAAACTAAAAATATGGGTGATAACAAGAAAGATTTATCTGAGTCTGAAAGGAAATTCTGACATTACCATAATGGCATTTCTCCAGAAAGTCTGTTCTTTCCTTTCCATTCACATTTCCACTTAGTATTTCTCTGAAAATATAGCTAAAGGGAACTATTCTTCCCCCATGGTTCACAACAATCAGATTGCCCAAGCTAGCACACACTTCCCCAAAACTTGGTTAGTTAATTACTCACCAACAGAAAGACCAAAAGCAACAAATCAGTTGCATGCTCACGTGTTTGAGAACCTTATTGTTCTAAGAGACTGCTAATTATATGTTTCCTCTGGTATCTACCTCCTACCCCTCCCTACTTCCCTACGGGAGTCTGAGTAACACAATCAAAGAAGATTCTAAAGAGGCTTGTCATATCCTGGGGTTTACAAGACCGGGTATTCAAAAAGCAGTGATGTTAATATTGTTTTACAGTATGCTGACTGCTTGGGGGGTTTGCAGCCATCTGCGTGTATTAACCCCTTTCTAAGTCAGGGGAAGGACTGGGGTTGGCTCATTTACCGAGTTCTGATGCCTGCCTTACTACTCTCTTGCTCTACGCAGTCAGTGATTTGGGGCCAACAAGCATGATTTGTTAGGGGAAAACATACCCTTGTAGGTTTTAGTACTCAGGCATCTCCTGATTCTATCCTAGCCAATGCCTAAAACAACCTTTATCAGCATTACCTCTGGGTTCTTCAAGAGTTGATTCTCGAATATCCAAGTGGGTGTAGATTATGAGCACAAAAGATTTTATTAGATCCATAATTCAGGATCCTAAAACAGGCTCATTGCTAATGATAGATGACCTGGTTACTATATAAACGAGGCAGTAACTTATACAGGGGGTGCCAAAAAACGTATACATATTTTAAGAGATGTTATCTACGCATTACTTTTTGAAGTTGAATTGAATTACAGTAGCAATGTGTAGTATGACGTTTGCTCAACCGTGCTTCCATCATTTTCTTTGACTGTTCTGCCTGTCACATGGTAATGATTAACACCATCTTTTGAGTGAACATCATACTTAAAACGTGTATACATTTTTCTGGCACCCTCTGTATATTAAATGCTAAAACAGCAAACTTTTTTATGAATCTGATGAGAGCTATAGATTCTACTTCCAGAAAAATGATCACATTCTCTCTCTCTTTCTTTTCATCTTTATCTTTCGCTCTCTTTCTCATACATACACACACACACACACACACACACATACACACACACACCATCTCATTATGGGAGGTTCATAGACCTCATGAAGCTCATCTGGGCCCACCAGCCCCAGGTTAGGAGATCTCATTTTATTAGAAGTTTAACGTTTATTTACTTAGCATGCCCTTCCTCACATTCCCATTAAAATCATATCTAATGGATTTTAATGACCCTGATTTTTCTCGTACTTCAATCAAATGACTTTCTTAGTGACATGAGAGCAACAGTCTACTCCCACAATGTTTAATAGTAATCCATACACAGGCATCAAGAACGTTTATAGGCATACATTTGTGGCAGATCCTGTGATGGCCAGTTTTACATGTTAACTTGTCTTGGCCATAAGGCCCAGCTATTCGTTCAAATACTGATCTATTCATTGTTGTGAAGGTATTTTTGTAGATGAGATTAACATTCAAAATCAAATTTACTTCAAATAAAAAAGATCAGCATAGATATCTGGGTAAGCATCATCCAATCCATTGAAAAACCCTAAAGGTAGGGCTGAGATTTCTGAGAAATTCTATCTGTGAACAGCAGCTTCAGCCCGTGCAAGAGTTCTAGTTGTCCTATTTGATGGTCTTGTCTACGATTTCAGACTTGCCTAGCCAGTCATTGTGATCACATATGCCAATTCCCTGCAATAAACCCCTTAAGATGTCTCCTTCTCTTTCTCTGGTTGAACACTGCCTGATGCAGATTTTGATACAGGGAAGTGGAGTGTTGTTGGAAAAAATACCTAAAAAATATGCAGCTGCCTTTGGAGTGGGAAATGGGTGAAGGCTGGAAGAAACTGTAAGTGCATGGTAAAAAAAAGTCTAGATTGTCTTTAATAGACGATTCATAGACGCACTTCTTGTGATGTCTCAGAATAAAATTAGGAGCATGTTATTGAAAACTGAAAGAAAGACAATCCTTGTTATACAGTGGCAGAACACTTAGCTGAATCGTGTCTTACAGTTAGTGGAAGGCAAAATGTGTAAGCCATGAATGTGGTTATTTACTTGAGGAGATTTCCAAGCGAAGTGTTAGGGTTTCTTCTTTCTGCCCCTGGTAAAATGTGAGATAAAAGAGATAAATTGAGGAAAGAAGTGTTAAGCAAAAAAGGACCCAACTGTTAGAACTTGAGAAATTATGAGCCTATTTAAGTTGCAAAAGATGATAAAATTAGAAGATCCACTGTTAGTGAAATTTGCTGTGGCGAAAAGGCCAAGTGTATGGCCAAGTGTATTGTTGCTAGCACTAAAGAGATTAAGGGCATGACTTGTGGATGTCAGCAAAAGTCAGAAATAAAGACAGGATTCTCTGAGAAAGTTCTGTGGCACACATCCTTGTCTAACAGTGTGAATCCCTATGACATACACAGGAGACTAGCGAGTTTTTTGAAACTGTTACATCACTAGAAACACTTCCAGCTTAGACTGAAAGGGATGGGGATATGGCAAATGAAAGAAGTCTGCTGAACTCCCAAAATTCAACAAAAAGGAAAAAAGTTGATAAAACTATTGAGTTGGAGACATGTGCCACCCTTCAAATAAAAAGAAAAATGACTCTGAGGACTGAGATTTGGGCCCAGAGGCCAGAACTACACATATACAAGACAGGGCTGTGGGCCCAGAGAATACAGATATGAGCCACAGAAGATTATTGCTAGGCCTTGCATCTTAATGGAATTTTCCCTATTAGATTTTGAAGGTGCTTTGGACTGGTAACTTTTTCCTTCCTTCCATTTTTTTCCCTTTGGAATAGGAATGTCTACAACTGTTATTCTATGTTTATTCTAACATTGAATTTTAGAAGCATATAACTTGTTTTTTAGTTTCATAGGTTCACAGATAAAAAGATATTTTGCCTTAGAGTGGATCATACCTATAGTGCTACCCATACCTAATTTAGATGCTGCAATTTGGGACTTTGGAGGCTAATGATATTTGGATAAGATTTTGAAAGTGAGTTGATGCTAAAACAGGTTGAAATTTTGGGGATGTTGAGATGAGGTAAATGTATTTTGCATGTGAGACAGACATGAATCTTTGGAAGCCAGAGGATAGGCAGACTATGGTAGGTTCAAAAACTGTTTCCCAGGAGCTATCCACATCCTAATACCTATAATCTGTGGATATTATATTGTATGGTATGTGTGTTACAGATACAATTAAGCTAAAGATCTTAAAATGGGGATATTATCCTGGATTAGCCAAGCAGATCCTAAATGCAATCATATGCATATAAGAAGGCAGGAGATTTGAGCACATATAGAAGAGGACACATATAGAAGAGAAGGCAATATAAAGATGCACTAGAGACTTGAAAATGCTGGCCTAAGTTGAGGGAAACTACCAGGGAAGGGAGGGACATACCTCATCAACAAGGGTACCTGCATAATGAACATTTGTATACCTAATCTGAAATAATAAAATAAAAAATAATAAAATAAATAACAAAATAATTCTTTAAAATATTAAAATAATTTTAAAAAGAAGATGCTGGCCTAGAAGCATGATGCAATGTGCTCATGGTCCAAGGAATACCAAAAGATGATGGAAGAGACAAAGAATAGATTCTACCCTAGAGCCCCTGAAGGAAATGTGGCTGTACCAATATCTTGACTTGGGGCCATTATAGTTGATTTTGGGCTTCTCAGCTCTAGAACAATGAGGAAATGAACTTCTGATGTTTTAAGTCATTACGTTTGTGGTAATTTGTTACAGACACTACAGGGATACATTACAGATGCTACAGGGATACAATACAGACCCTATAGAAAACTAAAATGAGAAAGTTAAAAATCTCTCATAAAAAGTTATGAATCAACCTGTGGAAGCATACAGATGAGTATCCAGCTGACTCTAACACAGGGATGATGATAATAAAGACAAACGAAGTACAGGGAACTTGGAACAGTTTTTTGGGTGGAGAAATCTGAGAGAGGATTAACAGAGAGTAAAGCATATGGCAGAAACAAAGGCATAAAAATGGCCAGCATGTTCTGAAAAGAAGATTCTGTTCAAATGAAAGAACCATTAGATTTAGGGTGCTGAAAAGAGGTTAAAGGGATGGATGACGGCCAAGAGATAAAATTAGAATTTTTTTAAGGCAGGATTTATTGAGAGGACAGAAAAGCTTCCACAGTGGGAGGGGACCCAAAGGGGTTGACAAAATTAGAATTTTAGAGCAGGCATCCTTTTAGAGGTATTCTAGTTATTTTCAAATTGAGCTTCATATGAGACATGGAAACCTATAAAACATTGAATACAACTGATCTGGTCTGCATTCCTCACCAGCCTGCTTTACACTGGAGAAAAAAAAATAGTGACTTACAAGGACACAAAAGCAAATAAAGGCAATAGAGCAAGACAGACTTGAATTCAAGTGAAGCTACTCCATGTGCCCACAGAGAAGTCTCTGCACATTTCTGAGTTCATCGCAAGCAATGGAGATAAGAGCATCTGCCTTGCCCAATTGTTACAGTTAACTAATGTTTGTCACATGCCTACACATTCCTTGAACTTAATTAAGTACTCAATAACAGTAAGTAAACAAGTGGGAAAAGTTAGAATTACAACATAGTATTTCTCATCTTTAATTCTTCCACTGTAAAGTTAGGTTCCAATCAGAATGCAAAGTTCTTGAATGGCATACCAAAGGTTTTAAACTTTTTGATATAAGTTGGAATTCCCAGAATGATTGTAAAATATAGGGTACCATAACCTTATCTGTGTTCTAGATAAGATCATTATATGATGGTGGAGAGATATGATCAGTCAATGAGTGAGAAAGGATCCAGTGTGGAACCTGCTACAGGAGGTTCTAAAAATGAGATGATAAGGGCTGGTTAAGGATGGTAAAAGAAGCGCATTTCAAGTACTGTGCTTTTTGACTTGAGACTGTATCTGAGGAGTAGGAAAATGGCCAAGCACATATGATTATTAGATGGAAGGAAAATGTTCCATGTGTGTGGTGAAGAGTTGGAGGCAGTCTAATTATGCAGGGATATTCCAGAAAGGACATCTGAGCTTGGCATCTCTTCTGAGGGAGCTGGATATGAAATGTCACAATAGTGAATGGCTGGGAATGCATGCAATGTTTACAAAGTTTGCTTTCATGATTCCTAATGATCCAGACAGCCCGCTATAGAAGTTTCCCCAAGAGTCACATGCCCTGCACCCCTGTGCACAGATAGGCCAGTGGATGAGTCCCCTTCATCTCTTCCTGTGAGAGCAAAGACAAATGTGGCCTTCAAATTTTAGCACACATGCACATCCTTGCAGGTGTGACAATGAATTCATAGCATTGCACTGGATTTTACAACTAAGCAGAAATGCAGAAATACATGTGCAATGAATCATGTCTAGAAAACCAATAAAATGCAGTGGTTTTATAAAATGTTCAACCATTTGAAATAGTGAGGTATGATGTTCTGACCCACAACCTGAGGTCGTGGTCCCTTACATTGCCTTCTTTATGGAAAGTGAAGTTGTTAGCTTGAAGAACAATTAAACAGACGGGAACCATGGAGTTCAAAGAGTTAGAGATCAGTTCTTCTTCTCTGCCTGCTCCTCTGGCTATTTTCAGGTTTGTTTCCTGCACTGTGTGATCCAGGGCTTTAGTGAGGCTCATTTTAAATCATCCAAAACCCGTAGCTTCAAATCTCTTCTCTTAAAGAAGTCACTACATTGTAGGAGGCCTCACTATTAACTCTTCTTTCCTGACAGTCACCTTGAATTGTCTTTGCTCAGTTTTCTCTCATTATTTACTCTTGTACCTTTTTGAATAATGAAAGACTGGATTTGATATATATGTTGTGTTTCCATTTAGGTAATTTGTAACTAACTTTACTGCAATTTAACACACACACACACACGTAACTTCACTAAATTGCAGTTGTTAGGAGAGAAGATGGACGGATGGATGAATGAATGGATGAACGGAAAGATAGACAGATAGACAGATCTCCTAACCCAAGGTTCACATATGGGCTTCTGAACCCTAAATTATCTGCAACTCATTATTATAAGCTTTCTAAAGAGGGTGTATGACCCACAAAAAACTCTTACTTTTTGTATGTTTAGAAATATTTCTCCCTTTCTCTCCTTGTCTTTTCTTTCTTTCTCATTTCTCCCTCCTTGTGCCCTTGGCCTTTTTCTGTCTTCCTCATACTACTTTTTCAACATGATCTCCCTCCTCAATTTTTCTGGTTTTACTTAGCTTTTAAAATGAATAGTGTGGTAGCCACCATACTCTGAAATAGAGTAACCTAAACCTTAACCTTGCATTTCTTTGTAGGTGAAATTCAGTGAGTTCTAACAGGTAGTGAGTCTTTGGAGAGAGGACCAGAAGTTTAGAAAAGGGGGAAGATGCTGAGAGGGGCTGGCTTATCATCAGTGCTATGTTTGTTCCCTTTATACAGGAAGTGAAGTGGAGACTGACTCACCTAAGAGGATTCCTAATCGTGTTCCCTCTTCACACAAAGCCCAGGCAGGTCAATGGAAGACAGAAACTTAGATTCCTCATCTGCTCTGGTCTCTAAGGAACTGAGCCAAGGATCAAAGAGAATCTGGACAAAGGATAATTCCATCTCAATCCTTGCAAAAATAAAATCATGTCAAACAACTGGGATGAGAAGACAGATTCCATTAGCTATCAATCAGGCTCTGCTGGATCAGTGCATATTTGAGCAGGATACTGTAAAATTAGGATCCACCATTTCTTTGATTATTCCTTATCTACTTTGCCCTTGGCCACTCTCTGGTCCCCCACCCCAACACTGATAGAAGAAGGAGTCTTACTGCATGATTTGGCAGCGCCTTTCTGTTTCTAGCCCTTGGAATTATGACACTTCTGGAAGAACCAGTCTTTCAAGTGATTCACTGTGGTGCTCTGACCTTCCCATCCCCCAGGCTTCACATGACCACATGCTTCATTCTGCCCAGTTCCAAACTGAGCTGCTTCTCCATGGCTTCCTCTTAAGCAGATCTGGCTTTCCTACTGCAATAGACTGAATATTTGTGTCCCTTTCAAATTCATGTTAAAACTTAATTCCCAATAATATGGTACTTGGAGGTGGAGTCTTTGGTAGTCTTCCTGGAGCTTTCCAGAAGGGAGAGTTCTCTTGCCCTTTCTGCCAAGTGAGGAAGAGAACCATCTGCAAACCAGGAAGAGGGCCCTCATCAGACACTGAATCTGACTGAACCTTGATCTTGGACTTCTCAGCCTCTGAAACTGTGAGAAATAATTTTTTGTTTTAACCTGCCCAGTCTATGATATTTTGGTATAGCAGCCGAAACAGTACAAAACATCTTCTTTTCTCCTTTCTTCCAAGCCTCTGAGCTGTCCTTTCCAAAGACCAACTCATTCTGCCTGGCATCCACTCCCACAAATACACAAGACACTGAGAATCTTGGCCTTCTATTTCTTTATATAATTCACTTCATGGCGTTTTCCCTATTCAATAACGGACTTCATTTCTATTGACTTGCAAAGACCACACATTCCAAGTGCAGCCAAAACAAATCAATGTCACATGAGCCAAATAAATTCTTCTACTACTCCAAAGAGCTAATGATTCTGAAGTCTTTTCACTATCTATATTTTGGTTAGGGCTGGTTACATCCTATCTGATCACAAGAATATCTATGATACTACATTTCTATACAAAGTATATATGCCTCAAATACATGTTTAGAGAGAAAAGACTTTTTGAAAGATACTCCTCATTGCAAATATTTCCCATTTCACTCTTTACTCATAAAAAAAAAATGCCTGTCTCTTCAGCCATATTTGTGAGCAACTTAATGCTTAGTAAAGGTTCCTTTTATAACATCCAAATTAGTTAGACATTTAGAACTGGACTATTAAGGCAGTGCTATAGAATGAGTTTGAGGGATTTTTACTTTGCTGTTTGGAACTAGCTGGGTTAACACCTGCCAAATGTATGCTTGGCTTAGGTCTGCCTGATTAGCCCCTCACTTTCCTAAGCTTGAAAATATAAAAACAAATAGATAAAAATTACTATGTCACACTGCTCCTCTTTCATACTCTGCTAGAACATCTTTGAAGCAGGTTTACTGTTACTGACCTCCGGGTAATTTTTTTGCACCTGGGGTGGTAAATTACTTCCAGGTGAGGCAAAACCAGATGGCCTCAACTTTCCTGGAGTTGATTAACATGACTGTACCTGCTTCGGAAGTCTACCAATCAAATACCAGAGTTTGATTTACCATGGTAACGTCTCAGCCAGTGACTTCTATACTGTTAGTGGAAAGATGTCGAATCTACCAATTAAAACTAGCAAATGATACCCCCTATCTGATACACACATGCACTCACATCACTTTATCCTGAGTGCTTGCATGGGACCAGCTGCTGCAGAACAAAAGAAAAAAAAATTAAGTTCTTTTAAAAACAAAGCTCCTGCTTGGTGACTTATAGAATAATAAAGCAGGTTTGTAACCCTCCTGGCACAATCTACCACCACACAAATAGAGAAGATGCCTGAACTGTGTAATTGCCTGGGGTCTCATGTGACATTCATCTCCACTTGGCAAGGATGCCTAAGAACATAGGAGGAGGGCAATTTTCCCACTCACGAGTTATCAAATATCCCCTAAGTTGGGCATATGAATTCAGTATTCTGTTATTATCAAGTGCTATTAGATCACCATGCATTTTTACTCTCTGGTTTATAATTCAATACAATTCAATTTATTTCTGTTCAATTCAATTTGATTCAATCTAACTCAATTTAATTCAACACATTCATTAGCCACACACTCTATTAGGTATAAACTGGTATGAAAATTAATAGTTAAACACAACCCTTCCCCACAAGAAACCTCAAATAATTTATCAGCCAGGGTTTGAGGGACCTTTATAATTGCAATATGAAGGATGCTAAACACCAGTGAGTATAACAACCAAGATGTTGATAAGGACATGTAGATGACTTTGATATATTGGCCATTCTATTGAAATGTACACAAAAAATATGCCAAGGCTAAGCAAAATGTTATTTATGTGTGACACAAAATAGCTGATACTGCTATGAGATGCTTTACTTTTATATCTATTTGTTTCTTAGATAATGAACTTATCTTAATACATGGCTATCTTGATTTTTGAACAAAAATTGCAACTAGAATGGGTATTTTTTTGCAAGACAAAGGAAAAGAAGAAACAGGAAAAAAATTGTGCTGCAGCATGACTATATCGTCAATGCAGCATTAACAGTAAAACAAATAAAAATCTAGCAGCATTTTAGTGTGCATTCACAAAATGCCATCTTAAAATCACTTAGATCTTCATTATTTTTTCAATGTAGCAAAAGTGTTTGCTTTTGCAGATGCTCTAACACAAACATTCGCATTCCAGACCAATAAAAATAGCAATCGTTTGCAGTTATGACCACTAACACCATTTGTAGACATGTAAAATCAAAAAAGATTAATCACACCATATGAAGCCAGCAATACGCTGATTTCTAAATCATTCTGCAACCTCAGGTCTAGACCCTCATGGAAAGAAAACACAAGCAGCCTGCAATTACACAGAGACTGCACGTTCCTGAAGACATTCCATGTAGTATATCGTATCTGCAACTGGCAGGCAAAGTCTGCTTTTAGTTTCCTATGAGCATTTTCCACCAACAACAAAGTAAAAAAAAATTTTTGCATTGCTCTACATTTCTGCATTTACTTTACCTGTTTTCCAGTGGCAAAAGTTATCTTTATCCTCCTTATATCAATGAAGGACGGTAGTTCAAATATTTCAGTTTCTCTCACTGTCTATATTCCAATAAATGTGGACACAAGTTCTGTTCATAGCACATTCGCATTTAACACTTAGGAAGCCCTTACTCTAGGGAGGACTTGCTTAAGGAAACAGGAATTTGGAGGACAAGATTTCCCTTTTCTGTGCTTTCTTAGGTCCTCAGACCTGGAATGTACCAGGTAAACTCAGTCCTCCCCATCCACTTCCATTTCCAGTTCCCTACCAAGCAGGAGACCTGTCATCAGACACATGTAGAAAGTATATCAAAACAGAGAGCCCAAGTTGCTGGGTGTATTGTAACTCTGGGAAGAAGTTTAACATCAAGGTACAGTCCTCATGAGAAGCAGCACGCCTGGGTCTTGGCCTGTGGAGGCCGTTCTGCCACTGAACCAATGACCTGCATCTCATAAAAGGGAAGAACCCTAGATCTAGAGCTATAAGCCCTTCAAAGGAAGCCCAGAGGAGAGTGTGAGGTTCCTTTCTGGGCATCCTGGATAGCTACAGGTGTGCAGAGCAGCAGTCCCCAACTTTTTTGGCATCAAGGACTGGTTTCATAGAAGACAATTTTTCCACAAATTAGGGGTGGAGGGCAAGGGGGGAGGTAGTCTGGGGATGATTCAAGTACATAACATTTATTGCATATTTTACTTCTATTATTATTACATTGTGGTGTATAATGAAATAATTATGCAACTCATGATAACAAGAAAAAAAAGAAAGAGAGACACAGACAGAAGTGGTAAATAAAATAATGGGCGGGTCACATACAAACTAAAATAAGTGTCAGATTCTAACTTAAAGCCTGCCACTAGATGCAGCTGTACAACTAAAGTATATTGACTCCCTTTCCGCTCACTGATAGGATTTTGATATGAGTCTACAAGCAATTGATTAATTATGGTTTCTGTTCAGTCAGACTTCACTGCTAATGTTAATCTGTATTTGCAGCCGCTCTCCAACACTAGCATCACTGCCTCAGCTTCACCTCAGATCATCAGGCATTAGACTCTCATAAGGAGCACATACCCTAGATCCCTCACGTGCACAGTTCACAATAGGGCTCACATTCCTATGAGAAACTAATGCTGCTACTGATAGGACAGAAGGCAGAACTCAGGCAGTAAGGCGAGTAATGGGGAGCAGCTATACATACAGATGAATCTTTGCTCATTTGCCTGCCACTCACCTCCTGCTGTGTAGCCCGGTTCCTAACAGGCCATGAACTTGTACCAGTCTGTGGCCCAGGAGTTGGAATGCCTGGCCTAGAGGACAGGAGAGTCATTGACCTGGAAAATACATGTCCCCAGCTCACAATGCTGTAGGAGGAATCACAAGAAATCAGCACAGGAAGACAGTCCACGAGATACTGTGCAGTTTTGAGTTTGGCTGGGGAAACAGAAGTGGGAGTCAGTGGGAAGGGAAGGAAATAAAAATGTGGGCATCCCTGACATGAAACTACCCTGAAGAAATAAGCCAGACTCTGAGGCTGAAGTAAAATCCACAAGAGATTTGAAGGGCGCACAAAGCACCCACTGTGGGGTACTTCTGGATGCTTAGTTTTTGTAAACATCAACCCCAGCTTGAGAAGTGAAGTACATATTTCCAGCTTACAGGACCAGTAACCATGGGATCTGAATTCTAGACCAGCCAGTGCCACTACCTTGCTGGGGAAGTCACTGATGTGTCTAGCATCAGTTTCTTCACTTCAAAAACATGTGTGTAAAATGATCAACAGATAGTCCCTAAGGTCCTTCCCTGCTCTCCCATTCTATTCTATGACTTGGAGAGGGGTAGATGACTTGGAGAGCGGTAGATACCTGAAGGCCATACTTATGGAAGGCCTGGAGGCCACAAAAGTGTGTCCAGTGTGTCATCCTCCTTTGCAGAGGCCTGATTTTCAGGATCAAGTAAGTGCTCAATGTCAGAGGCAACAATGAGGAAAAGAGGGTTGGTAGCCTCTTAGTTGTCAGGGTGCTGAACTACTTGGCCCATGATCCTGATGTATCAGATCAATTCCTATCTAAAAAGAGGGTCAGGTGACAACCAAGAGGGATGGTGGCGGTCAAGAGGCTGATTCTGTAATGTACATACATGTGCAGGTATTCTTTTGGTAGAGTGATGCTTTTGCAGCATCATAGATGCAGCTGGAAACCATCATACTAAGTGAACTATCACAGAAACAAAGAACTGAATATCACATGTTCTTACTTATAAGTGGACCCTGATCACTGGTCACATGAGCACCAGGGTAGGATTGGCATGGGATCTGCAGACTGAACACTGTTTGGGGAGGCAGGGAGGAAAGAGGGAGGCATGCACCTGGCAACACTCTGGGCACCAAGTCCAATATCAAGGAGAGAAAGAGCTTGCTAGAACTCCAAATTTCACCTGCATGCAACTTACCTATGTAGTAAATCCTCACTCGTACCCCACAAGTCTAAAATAAATAAACTTTAAAAACACAAAACAAACAAATACATAAAAGAAGCTGATTCTGAAGCTCACCGATTATGAGGAGGAATGGGGTCAGGCTAGGCAGGAATGGAAGGAGAAAGAAAACACCAAACTGGAGGGTTCTTTATTTATATGTGAGGTTTGTTTTTTTTTTCCTTCTTTCTTTTTTCTAGAGACAGAGTCTTGCTCTGGCTTCCAGTCTAGAGTGCAGTAGTATAATCATAGTTTTCTGTAATCTTGAATTCCTGGACTCAGGTGATCCTCCTGCCTCAGCTTCCCAATGTACTGGGATTACAGGTATGATCCACTGTGCCTGGATGGTTTGTTTTTTTTGTTTTTTTTTTAAAGTTAGGAAAGATAATTTAAAATGTTTGTGAAAGGAATCCTAAAAGAATCTGCACTCTTGATACCACCAGTACACTTAATTTCTCCCTCACTCTTCCTCTTTTTCACAATATCTATCACACAAATTGCAGGGGGATATTGCTTTAATTTCACCAATACAAAACAAGTATCCACTGTACACTCGTGCTCCTTCATGTGAAATGAACAGAATATGCATCTATGGCAAGTTTCAAACAAGGTAATACAGGCCCCGTGTTGTGACCATCTTAGTTTGGTGATATTTTGGAAATCAGCACATCTCAGACTCAAAGAAGAAGGCAGCTTCCTGTTTTAGATGGCTTGCTACAGTCTTCTCTCCCTGCCTGAATGTCCCTGCCCCAGCCAAACCCACAGAAAGTAAGAAGAAGAAACATACTAAGAACAAGAACTTGAATAATCCTTAAATGATATAATGCAGAGAGAAGCAACCATGGTAAGTGTCCATGCCAAGAGGGAGATGAAGGTCTAGAGAAGGTCTGAAGCAACTGGCATTAGTTATCTCTCTGCAATGGGAGAAGCCACACAAGCTAAATCTCTACACCAGCAGCAAGACATGAAGTGTCTGACGTAAGTCTAAAAGAGAGAGACTGACTCCAATATGCAGTGCAGCATTCCCAGGGCAGGTGACCTTGGGAAGATCAAAACTCCACCACAGTCAGGACCAACTGTACTGCCTCATGGCACATCCCATACCTTACCCAGTATCATCAAAAGCAGTGTACACTCCACTAGCAGTACCTCCTGCCCACCTCCTACATCAGAATGCACAACAACAAGCACCAGGACATTGAATGGGCATTCACCATGACATTTCACAAAGACCAACACCATGAAAATCAAGTTAAAAAAATTAAAATAAGAGAGGCTCCCCGCCTGGGCAGCGAGACCTCATCTCTACAATATATCAAAAAATCAGCCAGGCGTGGTAGCGCATGCCTGTAATTCCGGCTACTCGGAAGGCTGAGGCGGAAGGATCGTCAGAGCCCAGCAGGTCAAGGCTGCGGTGGCCGGGAGTGGCCACTGCACTTCAGTCTGGGCGACAGAGTGAGACTCCAACTCAAAAAAAGAAAAAAAAATAAGAGAGACTCAACTGACAGAACAACTTAAATTAGAGGAATCAGAGCTAAAAAAAAATAAATAAAATGTGTTTCATATCTATAGAAAAAATATGGAAAGCTATTTAATTCATGAACAAGAACAGAAGTTGTGAGATAAGCAAAGACAGTAGTGAAAAAAGACCCAAGTTGAGATCTTGGAAATGAGAAGTCACTGGGCAATGGTCTTCGATCATTAACCAAACAATTATGAAATGAGGTAGAGGAAGATGAGGAGAGACAAACAACAAAGAGTGACAGGAAGAGAAGTTCCTGGCTGCAGGCAATTTTAAATTTAAAAAAAAGCTGAGAAAAAATATCAGGATTCTAGGCCCACTTGAAAATCCAATTAAAACATTTGTTTAGGTTTTATTCTCTTAACATGGTTGCCCCCTGGAAAATAAGCATCAGGAATGTCCCCTCCATAGATCCAGGAGAAGACAGGATGGAGAGGAAGCATGATGGCCTTTAGTGTGTGGAAGCAGAGAGGCAAGAAGAGGCCTGGCAGTGGAAAGGAACATGCAGGGTTTGGAGAAAGGATGGAGACTTTGTGTTGGGAGAAGTACAAACAAGGGAAAGCAATTTTTTTAAAAAGATGTTTTCCTAAAACCTGGAAAATTGAGAGGACATTGCTAAAATTCTTCAAAATGTAAACCAACAGTTGAGTCTATTTGACAAAGTAGGACAAGGAAGTCGGGTAAGAGGTGTCTGTACTACCACACTCATTGCTATAAACATGTCCAGGAGTGAAAAGACGCCGGATTTATATCTACATCCCCAGAAACCCAACAAAGACCACCCAATTCCAAAATACACCAGATATTTTAGACATAATCTCTGACAATATTTACTGCATTGTATCTGTTTTCTTTCTTTCCTTTTTTCTCTTCTTTTACAGCTGAACACACAGTCAGATAGCTCAAGTGTGATAAGCACACAATTGAGGCTAAACATTTGCTCTTGTCTGCACGTCTAATGATTTCCATCCTTGCCTCAATTGTGTTAAGTTTATGAAACCTATGCTTCTTATCACTGGTATCAACACTTTCATTTTTCTGTCGGGGAAAGATGCAATAAAATATTCAAACAATCATACAGACACCGCTATACTGACAAAGCAGGCGGGCTTCTGGAACCAGTGGCCAATGGCCGGTGGCTCGCTGGTGGGAGCGCATTCATCAGTAAGGCCCATAGGCAAGGGCTGCCCCTTGCAAAGTGGTTTCTGACTTGTGGAAAGTTTGAACACACCAAGCTTGGGGATCATCTGTATAGGTGTAAGATCTTGGCTAACAATGAGATTAGAGCACATTAAATGAAGACATGGCAGGTGAGAACTGTCAGGTGAGGGGAATTGAGAAGAGCAAAAAAAGACTGAAAAATAATTTTAATGTTCAAGCTTTGAATACCTCCTGGGTCTAAGAAAGTCTGACTCTCCTCATCCTTCCATTCATTCATCCATTCATTCATGCATTCGTTCACTCATCCTAGGTATTGAAGACTACCTACTCTATGCATTATTAATCTCTGCTCTTGTGGAGCATACATTTTAGTGGGGAAGAACAGATCTCAGACGACGAAGCAGATAATATATGTTAGTGGTTATCAAACTGTTTTTTAGTGGTAGAATCCACTATGCCGATGAAACCCTACATTGAAAATTTATCAATTTATGAATACTGAGCTGCTTTTCTGAGAATGGGGTGTGGGATGTGTAAGAACCCAGGACTGTGGTCCTGTGCTCATTCTCACAGTCATTCATTCTTTCTCCACTTTCCCCTTCCTCCTTCTTCTCTCTCGCCTTTTTAAATTGTCCACCGTTGGAATACAAGTATAGTCTATTCATATTTTGGTATTTATTGAATACAAATAACCATATCTAATTATTTTTTATTTATTCTTTTATTTTAAAGATGTGAGGTACCATTCAGGATTAAGTAAAGTTTGCGCCTTCCTTTGGTACCCATTTTGCCCATTGTGAGATCAGGTACCCTTACATATATAATTCTTAGTTTGACAATGGGAGAAGTATGTCATCTCCTATTTCTCCACCTGTGGCAAACATGAGTATTTACCAATCAAAATCAACTCAGGATGATTTCTCACTGCCTCACCCCTCTATCCTTTCTTCCTGAAAGCACAGCTGCCTTCCTGCTCCAAACCAACTGAGGTCTTCTTGGAATATTCTCCCACAGAACAGCAGTGAGGACTAACATTTATTAAACAACTTCTGTTTGCCGAGTTCTGTGCTAAATGCTTAAAACAGATCATCTTATATAACTTTCACATGCAAGCCTATCAAGGACAGATTATGATGGGACTGAGCAGAGGAAGAAGCAAAGTCTCAGAGAGGTTAAGTAAAGGAACAAAGGAAACTCAATCCCTGGAAGAGACAGTATTCAAACCCAGATCCACCTGGGTCTCATATTCACACTATTACTGCCTCCTGGCCTCTGTGCTGCTCTGATATGTCTCTGTCACTCTGTATTTCTCTCTGTCTCTCTGTCTCTCTCTCTCTCTCTCTCTCTCACATACACACACATACACCTCTTTGCTTGGAAATATCCTCTCCTGATGTTAAGCACTTTGAAAATACATGTTTACTTTCTCCTCCTCCCTGCCTGTTGTCCCAGGCTGCAGCTGCCGCTCCTGATGCCATAGTGTTAGCGTGCCAAAAAGCTGTTTTTCTTCCACTCTAATAAACATGTTTCTATTCATTTGTGAGTTGGTGTGTTTGTTTATCTGATGTGCTCATACTATTTGAGTATGCCCAGATAATGTGCTAACCCCTCCAAGGCTATGGCTCTCCAAGTGCCAGCCTCAGCCTGGGCATTCAGGGCACTTGGAGTTAGTCCTACAGAAGAGGTGGTGTCTTTGTCAGGTAAGATGTGGAGGTGAGTGGGATGAGGGGCATAATTGGAACAGCTGCGTTCATTATCCTAAAACCAATTTAGTGCCAATAAAAGGTGTTCAAGTGAGAAGATTTGAGAATGAAGATTGACAGTCAAAGAAACAACCATATTTAATCTGACCTCAATGCCAGTCCCATCCTTTGCAATATGCCTCACTGCATTCCAAAGCTTAGCAGGCAACTCAGACTATCTCTGATTTAGTTCACTGGTCTTGCCAGTTTTTGTTCACCAAACTCATACATAGTGCTCATGACACTGTTTTAAGTGGTTTACAAATATTAGCTCAGTTAATCCTCATACCAACTCTATGAGGTTCATATTATTGTCACTTCTCTTTTACAGATTAAGAAACTGAGGTATAGAGAGCTTAAATGACTGCATCAAGGTTACACAACTAGTGAATAACAGATACATGATATGAGCCCAAAAAGTTAACCACAATGCCATATTGGTTACTGACCAAAAGATGTTTCTTCCTATGTATGCTGAGACCTTTGAGCCAGTTAATGGGAATTCAAATTATTTTCTAAATACATTAATGAAGAAAGGCCTGACATAGTAGTTGAGCACCCTTGCTCTGTGGTCAGTCACTTTTTGCTGTGTGACCTTGGATTTGTTACTGAATCTCTAACAGTCTTAACTTCCATATCTACAAAATGCGGGTGACGATAACACTCTGGGAAAGTAAAATGAGATCACTTAGGTAAGACCATTGACACTGTGACAAGTGTCCTGTAATTAATGTGTAGTAAGTGTCACCCTTACTCTATTTTTATTGTTTATGGCTATCACAAAGTTTACAGTAACCATGAAAGACCTTTCCAAGAACTAAGAAAGAACCCAACCAAGACAGAATAAGAAATAAACACACAGATTTTCATCCTGGGTGGATTCCACCTCTCAAAAACTGCTGTTGCATCTGCATGGTCAGTAGAAAGCTGAATGCTCAAGTGTCCACCACAGTTATGTCCCTGGAAGTTGTCCCCTCAACCCTGGGCAGAGCACCATAATTACTCTGCTATCTACATACCAGCACCTGTGGGGCTCTTGGGCTCTGCTTCCTACCTACTCACATCCCACCACCTCCTTCCACATCCCTGCACCATGTCCTCTGAATGCTACAGAGGACTGCCTTTTTCTCCCTCACTTCTTCCCTTAACCAACTCCTCCCTTAATCATGAATAAAGCATTCTGAGCTCACCCCAGGCAGGAAGGGCATCTGGTCATGTTCTACTTTCTCCATCTCAATTCCATAATCTAAGAGAATTATTTCTTTACTACCTAAAGAAATTCATTTTTAAAATTTAAGATAGATTGATAATGCTTTTAAATCTCAATTTCATAAGTGAGTATGTCCATCCCTATCTCTCCTTCGTCCTGTCTAGGTCATCTACCTTCTATCTTTATTCTGTTCACCAGCCACCAGTACAATCAAGGAGATGCTGACACTCCTCTGACTCATTGCAAGCTGACTGTGTCTCTGTCCACTTGCCCCTCCCTGGAGTGGGAACTTACTCTGAACTCTTCAGAGAGAGAATTTTGCAACAAAGTGTATTCAGAAAAATTTGGCTATTTTCAGTGAATATGACTCCAAATCAGAATCACTTGCGTCCATCCAGTAGCAAGTATAAATGAATGGTTTTGTGGCTAAATCCACAGCTTCATTTAAAGAACGAAAAAGGAAAAAAAAAAAAACAGTCAAAACTATAAAGTGCTAATCCTGCATCTTCTATGGAATACACATAGCTATATATCAGGCCATTTATACATCAGGAGGCTGAGGCTGCACTGTGGACACGATATTTTGGTTGATTTTTTTTTATTAGGTAACCACTCCACTTGCTATTGTAAATAGACCCTAACATTCAATGCAACTACTTTGGTGGGGAACTGGCAGCTGGTACTGGAAAAGAACCCACCAATTAGGGTAATCAGCACGAGGAAAAGAAAGAACACATAGCAAGTGACTGCTGCTTTCGTCAAAAACACCTGGATGGCTTTGGAGACAATGAATCCTTTATTTAAGCTTTTTTTTTTTTTTTTTTAAGTCAGAGTTTCACTCTGTCACCCATGCTGGCTGGAATGCAGTGGCATGCTCACAGCCACTGCAGCCTTGACCTTCTGGGCTCAGGTAATCCTAATGCCTCAACCTTCCAAATAGCTGGAACTACAGGCATGCTTGACCACGACTGCCTAATTTTTTTTTTTTTAATTGTAGAGACGAGGTCTTGCCATGTTGCCCAGACTGGTCTCCAACTCATGAGCTCAGGCAATCCTCTCACCTTCGCTTTCCCAAATGCTGGGATTACAGGCATGAGCCACAGCACCAGGCCTATTTGAGCTTTTGAAGCAAGCAGTTACTTAACTTTGCAAGAATTTTATCTGAGGGATTAGGTAGTGGGGGAGGAGAGAGCAATTCATCTTCATTTTTTTCATGTAATTTCACCTTTATTAGGTCTGCCTCCTCTCCTTAACTCCCCTACACCCCCAAACCCAAGAAAACACCTATGAACTTTGCCTAGAATTCCACAATCCCTTTCTATTGCACTGAGCAAGAGACTAGAGAATGCCTAAAGGAATGCGTTTGTTTGGTAATTAGGTGTTCTTTTTCCTTAGCCTTGATGAGGTAAGAAGAGCAGCTGTAAGAGTTGGCAAGACCAGAGTCTCATGCCTGGATCTGTTCTTCATCTTCGCGTGACCCAATGAGTCTGTTGCCTCATTTCTATCGCCTGGAGAGTGACCATTTCACCAAGTCAGGCCCTTACTCAAGGTAAGCCTTGAGTCAAACCTCATCACCACTTGTCAGGTGGATGGCCTTGGGCAAGTTACTTAACCTCTTGAAGCCTGTATCTCTTCCTTGGTAAATGAGGACAATGACTCTTCATAAGGCTATTGCCAAGAATAAACTTAAATCATGAATGCTCGGTATTGTAATGCTGTTATTTTTGCTGTGATTGTTAAACCATTTCAAGTAGCGATTTTGGTCCAATACAATACAAACGCAGTGAAAGCTATCGAACACTGCACAAGTAAGAAGAGTAACACTACAAAAGCAGCATTATTTTTGCTGTTATTTTAGTTCTTGCTTTAGGTCCATTTTAGAGGTGACAAGAGACACCATGACAAATCAGATTCCTCCTTGTAGAGCTTTGAAATACCTAACACAGTTGCGAAATACACATTTGCGAAATATTAGCTTAAATGAGGTGTCTCCCTCCCTCCCTCCCTCCCTCCCTCTCTCTCTCTCTGAGCCTAGAAAATACAACTGCAAAGAGAGAATTAATTCTGCTATTCCACCTGCCTCATAGAAGGAAGAAGGGGAGAAGGAGGGAGCCTCCAAATCAAATAACATTTCCTTCAAATATGAAACTTGGAGCGAATAAGCGATTGACTTTTCCATTTGGTGCCTTAATTCCTGTCCGTCAGATTTCCTGCCGTTTCTTGCCTGAAAATGTTATTATCTATCACTCTTCGGGAATGAACAGGGCCAGGTACATCTCTCTGAATCTCCCTCCCCATCCCTTGCCCTGATAAGCGTGGCAGAGCTGGGGGCTGTTGACGAGATTCACATTTCCAACTGATAAAGTGCCATTTACACTGTGAATGCCAAGGAGTGGTGGGGAGTAGGATCCAAACATAACTCTCTAAGGGGGGAAACAAACCAGAACTCCCAAACTTAGAGAGAATGCTGGTGTCCAAAAATTAAAAAAGAGAGGAAGAAACAGGCAGGGAGGGAGGGAAGAGTCCAATTAGCATTCATGTCAGTTATTACTGGTGAAATCCTGGGATCACAGCTTTGTGGATTAAGGATTAAGAGCAAATTTGGCTTCGTGAATATTCCTCCTCTGAATAAATATCTACGGAGGGTTTTCTGAACCAGTTGGATGTTTTCTTAACATGTCAATATTTTTATTTTCCTTCAATAATTAAGTTAACTTCTACGTAAAAGCCTCCCCACCCCACTCCCACCCCCCTTTTTTTGCATCTCAAAGCCAAAATGTCCACTATCAATTTAATCAGTCCTCCTGCCTGACCCCTGTGTCCAGACTGACCAACTAAGTTCAGTCTGTCAGTGAATCCATGGGTCAGGCGTGCCTGCTATGCCCCAGCTTCCACAGAGCTGAATTCAATCTCCAGGGATCATGGTGCCATAAGCAACCTGCATCAATGAGCTCCCACAGTCATTTCTGAAATAGACCCAGCACTTGAGAGAGCTCGAGCGTGGCTTTGCTCCTCACACTCCGGATCAGAACTGTAGATGGGTAGTTAGGTGAGCAGTGAAGAGTGGCCAGGGCTTAGCCAGCATTCCTCTGACACCTGCTCGAAGGGGTCCTCTGCTGGAGGAGATGGTCCTGTGCCAGTCCTGCTGGCAGCTTGTCAGTCCAGCCACCATCAGGGAGCTATCTGTCCATGCAGTCAAAGCCTTCCCTCTGGCTCCTCTGTTCTTGCCTCAGGGGCTTATACCAGGGGACTAGCATCTCAGGAAAATATTAAACGATCTGTAAAGAGGAATAAGAAGGGAGGGTCCGCCCACTGTGACCAGAAACCTCACTTTCTTCCCTGCTGGTCACTACAGGGACTTGGTATCTCCAGCAATTCCAGAACACACACAGACTGAAAATATTAATAAACATAGGGGTTGAGACTACAGGTTCAGGAACCAGAGTCCACAGATTCCAAATCCTGGCTTTAACATATGTTAGCTGTGGCATAACTTCTCAATTCCATAGTGTTCTCGTCTGTGAAGTAGAAATAATAACTGTACCTGCTTCACGGAGTTAAATGGGTTAATTTTTACAAACACTTGAACAGCGCCTGACACAAAAAGCATCGTAGTCATAACCATTGTCATCATTATCATCATCATTTTGCAAATGAATAAAAGATATTATGTGTATTTTTCTACCAATATGGCTGAGACTTTGAGAGATTAAGTTGCTTGGCCTAAGTCACAGGGCTAGGATTAAAACTGACACAGATCTGATTCCAGAGAGAAAACACTTCACCATGAAGCAAGACACATCTCTTGATCAAGGTCAGCCAACCAGCTGGCACCAAGGCATCCTTCCCACCACCTAGAGTGCAAGGTTCAGAATTCATCAAGACTTCTTTATTGTCTCTCTACTAAGAGGCAGGCAAAGTTATGCAAAAGAGGGATCACAAAAGCCAGGAGGCAGTACATATAAATATGAAAAGAAAAACAATAGAAGCAGGCAAATAAAGCCAAAAGAGAAGAAGCATGTGACAACCCCTGCAAGCTCCTCCTCTGTCACCTGCTCTTGACATGCTGGCCCTTCAGGTGTCCATGAGCAGCAGCTCATGGGCTGTTCTCTGCCTTACCCTTTTCACCCGGTATGACCTACCTCCCTTTGATGCTCAAAGAGCTTCGAAACTCCCCTGTTGAGGCTCTGTTCCCCACAAACCCTCTCCTAACACACGCTTCTCCTTTGAAGCACAGCTTTCAGTTGGAAGCAATTATTTGTGTAACTACGTGTTTATGCCTGTCTCCCCACTTGATCAGAAGATCCAAGAGGGCAGGGCCAGTTTTTCTCTTGCCCCACAGTGAGCACAGTACCTGCTATACAAAATATATGATTCACTTAGCCCCTTTCCTCCCATCTCTATCTGCTAGGAATCTTTCAAAAATCTCCAGAGAAAGAAAATCTGTGCAGGCTGGTCCAGGATGACTCAGAGGATCAACTGCGGAATGCTCTGTGGCTGCAGGAGGACAAGGCTGTGCACATAGCACACTCTTGGGCCATAGCAGCTGCAGACCAGGTTCTGCATGTTTCTCAAACTTCCCTGACTTGGCAACAACTCTCCAGCTGCATGTCCCTGGCTGGGTTATTTATTATTAGCTAACCAGCTTGCCTTTGAGCAATGCAGAGCATCACAGGAAAGAGGAGCTCATTTCTCCCCCACAATCCCATCCTATACTCTACTCTTCCCCAGTCCCCAGCCAGAATTTCTCTCTAAACCCTAAAAAAGTCACCCAACTGTGTCATGCTGCCAGTGGCCTCAGTTAGGTAAATGCCACTGAACAAATTTCCGATTGCCTTTTGGGATAGCCCAACTCAGAAACTCAGAAAAGGTCAGTGGGAAAGCTGGGAGGGAGATGCTGCAGCTTTCGGAATCACCTGGTCATGAGGCTGCAGATACTAATACCAAAAACTGTTGGAAGGGTCCACCACAAAGAGTCTATCAGAAACGGAGCAGCAGCTTTCCCTAGAAGGTGACACCTCCTCCATCAAGCAGGAGATATGTCTGAGAAGCAAAAATCTTAGTGGATGCTCTTCTGACTGAGTTAAACTCCGTTCCTGACTTGCCTTTCCCTCCTTCAAATTTTCCCACATTGCATCCTGGCTGATCACAGCACAGAGATGCCATATCCCACCAGCCATGCCACACCTGGCATAAGTAAAACCTGGTCACAGGTGACAATGATGGAGCAATGAATATCTCCAGCTATGCTCATAACTGCAAGGTCACAGTCTAGGTCTCACTTCCACTAACAACTGCTGTAAGAGACTTTATTGACTACAAATGAAAACAATGGAGCTTTTTTGTTTGTTTGCTTGTTTGTTTGTTTGTTTGTTTTACAGGAAGGGGAGGGAGAGTTTGATCCTCTACTTCTCTTTGGTTTTACAATCTCCATCCCTATACCAAACTAGCCTAGCTTCCAGAGAAAAGTTTGGCATGGACGAAAAGGCACAGAGCCTCTCCTCTGGAGAAAGGACTTGTTCTTCTCCTCAGAAGTGTTCATACAGATGTGAGTCTCACAGGGTGTCCATGCCTGGGCTACCTGGTGATGTCTTTCTCCAGTGGTCACTTGGGACATGTTGCTGTTTTCAGACATACTTTATGTTCTGATTTGTCTCCTTTTTGTCAGATGTGTCTTGAGTTGTTCTTTTGTTTCTTGTCCGTAGATATGTGAGGTATGTAGCCTTAAAGTCAGGAGACTACATCTCCCTCCAATTATATTTTCTTTCTATTACATTTTCTATGACCTGGTCATATCTAAAAAATCAAATATCCTTTTTCCTAGGCTCATAATTAACAGAAAAATAAAAACAGAAATCCCAAGCAGTAACACAGAAGTCATTCTTACTTGGGTAAGTTAGCCTTGATTCTCAAACAGGATGAGGGCTGACTGTTGAGATGTCTTCCAACCTAGCACCCTGCACAAATAGGTGCTGATGGAAAGAGCCCTGGCTATTTTGTGTTGCAGCATCTGCTCAAAAAGAAACAGTTCATCAGTTCTAGAATCTATAGTTTTGGTTAGTTCTCTGTGTGGCCACTGTTGGTGCTGTAGTTTGGTTTGTCTGTTGGGTTTGAGGATGTTAGGATGTTAGTGCTGAGACCAGAAAGACTTCTGCAGAACTTCTCAATTCCTAGATACCTAAGCCATGGTGGTTGCATCTGAACCCAAACATCAACCATGTTCACACTACTTCCTCACACGGCCTTCAAAGAGACTGTGGAATTATGACAAGAAAAGCTGAACTCTGCCCTCTAAGAGTTTTTTTCTTTTTCAGAGGTAAACACAAGCAAAGCCTCAAGGGCTCTCACAGCCCTCCTATTTGTTCCCTCTTTCTTGGTGCTAAAGAATGGCTCAACAGTGGCTCCACAGGGGCCAGGAACATGTCAGTGGTGCAGACTCCAGAGATATTTACAAAGTACAAAAGATAATGTGTCTTCACTCTTCGCAGGAGGCTCTTGGGTTCTGCTTGGAGATGGAGGGAGGGAAGGGGCAGGGGCATGCCTCTGGGGTGCACTGTCATCCAACAATGTATGCCTTCAGATTTGGTGAGAGAGAGGAACCTGGTGTATTGGTCAGGCAGCAGTGTGAGCTGAGGGGCTAAAGTGCACCCCTAGACTCTAAACTCATTCAAAAGGCAGATAAAGAAGGAATGAGGTCGGGCGCAGTGGCTCAGCCTGTAATTCCAGCACTTTGGGAGACCGAGGCGAGAGAACTGCCTGAGCCTGGGGTTCGAGACCAGCCTGGACAACTTGGTGAGACCTCGTCTCTACAATAGATCACAAAAAACTAGCCGGATTTGGTGGCGTGCATCTGTAGTTCCAGTTACTTGGAAGGCTGAGGCGGAAGGATCACCTGAACCCAGCTGGTCAAGGTTGCGGTGGCCATGAGCATGCCACTGCACTCCAGCCTGGGCAACAAAGAGTGAGACTCCAACTCATTAAAGAAAAAAAGGAAGAAATGATCTCTTCCTCCTGAAAGTTTAAATGCGACTAAGCAGAGCAGGCATCAACCCAAGTGCATGTACACAGATACACAGCTGTGAAACATTAATATGAACTAATTATGAATGAAATGCTAACTCAGTACAGTTCAGCAAGCAAGGGATAGTAGAGCAACCCAGTACTACACTGAGACAGCCTTCAGGCAATCCACTTGACTTTGACCTCAACAGGAGGTCTCATATGGGTCATTAATACAATACAGTCCTCACCCCTGAGGAGTAGGGGTTTCATTACAAAAGTCTTTTTCTTCTCTCTGCCTCAGAATACTTTCATGGGACAACAGAGGACCCAAGAGGATGGTAGACGGTGGAAGATTTTTTATTTTTTATTTTAGTTGGAGTCTCACTCCATCGTCCAGGCTGGAGTGCAGTGGCACGTTCACGGCCACCCCAACGTCGACCTGCTGGGCTCAGGCGATCCTTCTGCTTCAGCCTTCCAACTAGCCAGAACTACAGGCGTGCGCTACCATGCCCAGCTAATTCTTTGATTTATTGTAGAGACAGGGTCTCATCATGTTACCCAGGCTGTCCAAATGAGTTCTTACCATGTTGCCCAGGCTCGCCTCAGCCCCAAAGTGCTAGGATTACTGGTTTGAGCCACCAGGCCCGGCACCAGAAGACACATATTTAACTGTGCTTGCATACTGCTCTGCTCACTTGTGAGAAACATATCCTTAGTTGTGTTTGTATACTGCCCTACCTGCTTGTGGGAGAATTGTATCTTTAGCTGTACTTGTATATTGTCCTGT
This sequence comes from Carlito syrichta, assembly GCF_000164805.1. NCBI lineage: Eukaryota > Metazoa > Chordata > Mammalia > Primates > Tarsiidae > Carlito > Carlito syrichta. Next base: position 250,153 of record NW_007255308.1, on the reverse strand, counting down.
CATTTGTGGAAGATGTGTATCTTCAGCAGTGCTTATATACTGCCCTGCCCAGTCACTGGGGTCAGGAACAGTGTTGTGGCTTGGTAGCTAGTACTTCTCTGGAATGTCAGTGATGACTGGGCTCTGGCAGATTTCCCTTAGTTTACAGACTGAGAATCCTTATTTTGAAAATTTGGAAGTTTTGCTTCAAAATAAATAATGGGCGTTGAGATCAAGCCTTTGAAGGACAATGGCATCTGAGGGGGCATCATAGCTGACCAAAGACTTGGAGACAAAATACTCATAAGGGATATTCAAGATTCAGAATCAGGTTGGCCTGGAGCCTCTGCTTAAAATTTGACCTCAAATTTGAAAGACTATTTAGTTAATAGGACAAAATATCCATAAGGGATATTCAGAATTCAGCACAGGGCTAGCCTGGAGACTTTGCTTGAAATTTGACCTCAACAATGAGACTATTTAGTTAGTAGGATAAGGTTCCCTTCCTAAGCATTCAGTGTCAGAATCCTGTTCATTCTTTCCAGAAGGAATGATGTACATGTCAGATCTTAGCCCATGAGAGCACAGAAGACTGAATGCAATACAGGCAAATGAGGTTAAAGCAAAAACATGGGAAACACGCAGACTTATTCCAGATCCTACATTCCAATTCCAGATCTGCTACTTAGTGACCATCTGACCATAAACAGGAAATAACCTACAGGCCCGGGATTCCATAGGTAAACTCAGATAATGCTATGAGACTCCTAGGGCTACTATAAAGACTAAACAAAACAGATCCTAGTGCAATTTCTGATAGATCCTAGTAAATACTCAATATGAGGGAATAACTGAGTTATAGACAGATGATGGAGATAGATGGATAATAGATAAACAGATGACAGAAGGTAGCTAGGTAGATAGAAGATACATTGATAGATAGATGATAGATAACAGAGTAAGCACTCAGCTGTGCTCTCTGCTACCCACCACAAAGGCCCCTCTCCTTTCTCTAAAGCTCCTTGTATCCATCCCACATGCTGCCCAGGAAGACATGAAGCACACAGGGGAGCACCGTCTGGGAATGATCTATTATCTGTACTCAGCATGTTCCCGGAAACCTGTTGTCCCCAGGAGAACAGGTGAAAGCCTGACACTGTCAGAAAAGTGGGGGAAGCTTGCGGCTTAATTTTTTATTAATGGTATTAAAATTTCTTTGCATAAGTCATTAATCATCAGGTCATATGAAAGGCTTATGTTTATTCAGAGAGTATAATAACTCACAGCAGTAAGCATGTGTGATTTCTCCATTGGTCTGCAGAAGTGCTGTGCTGTTATGTAAGGGGGTAGGTATTTTTTTTCCTTTTATTTTCTTTCTTTCTTTATTTTTGCTGAGAATAGTGAGTTCAATTTAACAAACATTTGTTAAATTTATTTTTAAATGCCCTCGACTAAAATAAATACAATATGGTCCCACCTGTGGAAAGCTCAAAATGACAGCAATGATGATAAAACAGCAAGAACTGTCAACATTTTCTGAGCATTTACTAGGTGCCAGTCTCTGTGCTAAGTATTTCATGCACATTATCTCATTTATTTTATTTAACCTTCATCAGTATTCTAAGTAAGCACTATTATTATCCTAGTTTTGTAGAAATGGAGGCTTAAATATATTGAGTAACTCACTCAAGGTCACACAGTTAGGATGGTTATAGTTTAGAAGGGATGACAGAGAGCTCCACCAACAAAATTCCATTTTAGATTCCTAACTTTATATAAGCAAGTGTATTTTTACAAATAGCCTATGCAACAGCAGTATTCACTCATCTTTTATTTTCCTGCCCACAATACTGCTATGGATCCTCTGATGGATTTCCAGAGACAATAGATGCTCATAAAGAGCTCAGAAAAAAATGGTAACCAGTTCTAGGGTCTCTAAGGAGGTTAGCTGATGGGCCAGAACACTGAAATGGAGGGCTGCCGCGCTGTGCCATGGGAAAAGAGAAGAGCCCAGAAAGGAAAACCTCAGTTCCACCACTATTGATTGATGCTGAGAAATGAGCATCGAGGAAACCCGTATCTCTGATCTAGCTGCATTCCGATTTGAGAGTTAAATACATCTCATACCTCTCTTGTTGATTATACCTAAAAAAATGGTGGATAAGTCATGAAATGGAATACTAAATAGCCATTCACATCGCATCTGATAAACATTTGCATTAATGATCATAATTATATGTTTGTAAAGGAAGCTGAACATAAGGGAATAACACAAAAATAATAAATTCAGATAGCTCTAGGTGTAGAATTATGAATGGAAAAAATGTTATTAATTTTTAAAGAGTGTAATCTCATGACCAATTCATTTGTGAGGCCAAGCTCCACCCCCCCTTACTCTCTCTACCCTCTTTTCTCTCACTTCTCCTCTCTCCGTTTCTCCCCCTTCCCAACATCACTTTTTACTTCACTTCCTTTAGACTGCAAGTGCCTCCCCGGAACAGCCAGCACTTGACCTTTTAATGAGTTCAAAGAGATATGTAACTGCTTATCACAGGAACCGTGTGTCCCAATTACAAACAACGCAACAATCTTTTAAGAAACGTTAACACTATTACTAAGAAATGAAGACCATCTTTTCCTTCACTCCACTGTGGCCCCTTCTGTGAACCAGTGTCCCATGGAGGGGTGCTCAGGAAGGCACAGGCTGCCTGGAATAAAATGTCAATAGAGGACTTCCACTGGCAAGAATTCTGTCATGGAGGCTGATGTTCCTTGTGCCCAAGGACACACCCATGACAGCAGTGGGATGGCTTGTGTCTCATTTCCCCATTTTTTTCTTGTCTCTTTGCCTTCTCTCAGTTGTGGGCCACCTCAGAAACATGGAAATAACAAAATATCTTGATTCATGAGAAGATGCACAATGAGATACTATAGATGAAAAAAATCAGATGTGGCCTCTCTTTTGAAATGACTTACCTACTGAGCTCTACAATTCTTTTTTAAAATTTATTTTTGGCCTCAGATTTCTCAACTCGGAAACACAAGGTGTTTCATCAGCCCTGGATTTCATGTAAGTAGGAGAAATGTAAACCTTAACATGCAAACACCTTATATTTTCATGAAAGAAAAACACAGGGAAAGTTATCATCACTTGATCTCTGTTACAGGCAGAGTTTACAGAGACTGAGTGGTCGTGAGCTATAGGATGGCCTTGTGGTAGGTGGTATCTAAGGCCTATTCCAAATGCTAACACACATACACACATACAGAGTTGGTATTTGCAGTTTTTTAACTGCTGGGATGGAAGACGTGCCATTTAGTCTAATAAGATTAGGCCTTCTTTAACCAGGAGAATGGTTCTCAAGATAAAGTGATATTGGCCTAGAGAAAGATGATACATTTCTCTAGACCGAAACTTTGCATTCTTTACATGATTCTTCAGTCTCAACTCTCTCCTTTCCCCTACAGACAGCAGCTGACACCACCAGGCACTAGTAAGTCCCCAGACTTTCCCCAAACATCTGAGTGACTGGTTTGCCCACCGTCACCTAGCTATGAGGAGAATAACTGGATCACGCACTTGAACTGACCCAGAAGTAGTGGCCAAGGGCCATAATGGGTGACCACTTTCCAATCTTGCAGAAACCATAAATGAAGCCAAATCAACAACCTGTGAAAATTGCCTGAGTTAGGGTCTGTGGCTTCATGTGGAGCCAGCATGCCCTCAAGCCTCCTGGTCTGCTGCACCCTGGACTTCAATAATTATAAAGCGATAGAGGTTGCAGGAAGGGGCGAGAAGATGTCTTGACAGTTGGCCAAGCGCCCTTCCTCACCTTTGCTGGAATATACGCAATTCTTGTTTTTAAAAGTGCCCTTTGTTAAGTGACAGGTGGTTAAGATTGTTCCTTTTGCTTTGGGCAAACCCATTAACTACAACACACATTGATTGAGGGAGGAAGAATTAGGTCAAATCTTAAAATTGAGTTCCGAACCCTAGTGGCCATGAAGAAGTTTGGAGAGATACTAAGCAAAGTCAAGCAGTATCAAGAACATGAGACTAAACACAGATTCCTCAGCTATTATTGGAAAGAAATCTCTTTCAACTATCACTTGGCCATTAGAATAATATAATACGATTCCGGAATTCTACTTTTATGATATAGCATCCTAAGAGCGGCCCCGCCTCTAGAACTTCACCTTAATCAAGGCCTCGTCATACTTACATTTGTGTAGCAAAGGCATAAATCAATAGTAATAAGCTCAGAAGATAAAATAATGCTCAAAAATGTTTATTTTGAGTGCCAACTATATGCTAGGTAGAGTCCTCCATGCTAAGAATATAAGGTGATTGAGAAAGACATTGGACTCTGTCTTTATGGAGATTTGATACAGTGGGGATGACAGATAATAAATATAATGTCATAGCAGATATTACATAATTGTTGAATTAAAAAATTAAGACTACAGAGTGCAATGAGGTGCATACTAAGGTAACCTAACTTTGTCTATCCATCTATTCTATCCTGCCTTATATTGTAGATAATATACTTTACTCTGACAGAATACTGTGAACAGGTATTTCTGACCATGACATCTTCAAGCTTCTGAAGGCAGGACCCATCTCATACTCAATTTTTTGTTCCCTGATCTAAGCTCAAAGGCTTTTTGTTTAAGAAGGGAAAAATCATTTCTTCTGTTGGGTGAGGACAATGAAGTACCCAACAGCAAGAGCTGACAGCCTTTTTCTCTGAAGGTATCCCAGGAAATTGCAGCACAACACTGAAAGTGTTCATTGAAAGACTGACACCATGGAAAGTTCCAGCATGTGATACACTGAAAAGGTTGGTGCTCACATCAGTTTTGTTTTTTTGGTTTTGGTCAAATTGTTCCTCTTCAGCAACATTTCTGGAGCCCTTACAGAGATGTGACTGACCAGCAGCAAGTGTAAACCTCCCTCGAGCATTTCCTATTCTAGAAACGGGGCATCCCTCTTCTAATGCATGGGTCATAGTTCTCTCCACAGAACAAGAAAGAGTGGCATGCTATTTGGCATCTAAGATCAAAGTAAAACACCTCCTCTATGTTCAGACCCAACTGAAATTCTTCATTTTGGGTTGAGGGTAAAATGTGTAGACACATCCCTGCCAAATGATTGTAAGAGGAAGATCACATTATGAGTAATCTACCTCTTACCAGCATTTAAAACAGTGCACAACTATGAATTTAAAATGGTCAACAAGCCAGGCTCGGTGGCTTAGCCTGTAATCCCGCGCCTTTGGGAGGCTGAGGTGAGAGGATTGCCTGAGCCCGCGGGTTCAAGACCTGCCTGGGCAACTTGGTGAGACCTCATCTCTACAATAAATCAAAAATCAGCCGGGCGTGGTAGCGCACACCTGTAGTTCCAGCTACTTGGAAAGCTGAGGCAGAAGGATCGCCGGAGCCCAGCAGGTCGAGGCTGTGGTGGCCAGGAGCGTCCACTGCACTCCAGTCTGGGCGACAGTTAGACTCCAACTTAAAAAAAAAAAACAAAAAACAAACAAAATGGTCAACAGAAGGACAGGCCTTCATGATATTTAGGTTATAATCCTGGTGGATAGTCCTCAGGTTGGAAATCAGCATGAACTCAAGATCACTAACAACAGGTAACACTGCAACAGTTAGTGTTTTACAGCTCATTAATATGCTAATGAATGAAACTTACTTGCTCTTTACAACACGACAGATATCTTCCCCACTTCACAGATAAGGAAACTAAGCCTTAGAGTGCCTCCATGACTGGCCGAAAGTCAATACTGCTAATAAATATGAGAGCCAGAACTGGTTTCAAATGCCACAATCATCCTTTCAGGACTGTCCAGCAATTCAGGAGCAGTGGTAGGTGTTTGGCTCAGATCTTGGCATCAGTCATGTTCCTTCCTCTGTACCTGTTTACCATGGAGAAGCAAGACTCCTAAATCTTGGGTTTGTTAATGATTGCACGTTCATACCCACTGAGCGATAGAAATATATCTTGGGGAATTATAGTTTAATAATCCCACAAGTCAGCACATTAATGCCCAGAGACAAAAATAAAACGTATGACTGTCTAAATATGCTTAAGGTTGTTTGGAATACATTTGAGGGAATCTGATGAACAAAAGTCCTTTGCTATCAGCATTTTAGAGTAAGGCTCACAGTATCCCTCATTTCCACATTCTCAACCTCAGACATAGCCAATTCCTCCTGTATTTTTCTCCTATCTTTGCTAACAACTTTAAAAATTAAAAAAAGAGGCCATTGCCTTGCTAGACTCTGGTGTGGCCATGTGCTCCTTGAGCTATGGCTATCGCCATGCTTCCTGGCTTTGGCCCTCTCCCCTACATTGGGGAGGTGAACCTCCTCTTTCTTTCTCTCTCTAATTTACTTTTAAAATAAACTATATTTGTTAATCTAAAAAAAAATTTTTTTAAGAATCAAAACAGCCAGGCTCAGTGGCTCAGCCTGTCATTCTGCGCCTTTGGGAGGCTGAGGTAAGTGGATTGCCTGAGCCCACGGGTTCGAGCCCCACCTGGGCAGGCAAGACCTCACCTCTACAATAAACCAAAAAATTAGCCGGGCATGGTAGCACGCGCCTGTAGTTCCAGCTACTTGGAAGGCCGAGGTGGAAGGATTGCCAGAGCCCAGCGGGTCAAGGCTGCGGTGGCTGGGAGCGGCCACTGCACTCCAGTCTGGGCGACAGAGTGAGACTCTAACTCAAAAAAAAAAAAAAAAGAATCAAAACAAAAAAATGATATCCTCAAAACAAACCACCTCTCTCCCCCAATACACACATATACACACAAACACACACAAATATAAAAGCAAAAAATAACAAAGAGGTACAGGATCGTATTCACACAAAGAAAGGTTTCAATCCAGAAAAGTTTAATGGAAACTCTTTTTTTAATGTTGGATATGGGCGACTCCATCTTGTTTATGTTATGAACAGCAGGGAAAACTAACATTTACTGGATGCCTACTATGTGCCAGGGATTGTCTTAGGCACTTCCACATACATTGACTAGTTTAAACTTTGTAACATGCATGGGGTAAGCTCTTAACTCCTCTTTAGACTAGTAATGAAACTGGGTGTTCAAGTGATGTGCTCATGGTCATACATCTAGCTAGAAAGCGAGAAGCTGATTGTCTGGATTTGAATCTGACACCAAAGTATATGCACTGATAAAAACTGATTTCCTTCTCTCAAGGCCTGAACAGGTTAATTAGATCACCTGTTGACAGAAGATATGATTCCCAAAGAGGTTTTTAAACAGGAGACCACAGAGGAATTTATTCTCATTTTAATAACTGGAAGTTTATCATGGCTGCCCACTACTTTCTACTGCTTGTCCTACAGCCTAGGTTGGGGGGAAGCAAGGAGCTTCAGTATAAGGAAAAGGACTACAAAGGGACCTGGGAGAAAGGGGTAGGATCTGAGATCAATTACTTATTCAGATCAATATCACCAATATTTTGTGTCCTGGTGCTATTTTTCTGATTTTAGATTAATGAAATAAGAAAGGCTTCCAGGTATGCTGAGGAAAGTGAAAACTCTGCTACTGAAAAGTGTCACCACACTGGCCTATTTCTTGGTGCAAGCAGCTCCCATCTTGACCCACCCTTTGAGGTAAAGCTGGGGGATTATTTAGTCTGCCTTTGGCCTTTTAAACCAACCAATCTCATACATGCTGTCAATATTGACTGGCTCATAAAAGCAATCCACCAGTACTACTGATCACCTGAGACTCCTTCAGAAATATCCTACTTCCCACTTGATCTCCATTCTAATTGACTGTCATTCCAGCTATGGCCCGTTTTGCAGACTGATAAACTGAGGTACAGGTATAAATAATAAGAAGTCACTAATATTTAAATAGTGACATATGTTTTGGAAATCAGTTTTGTGTGGTTGTCTTAAATGATCCTCACAAAAACCCCATGGGTGAATACAGAAGATTTCATTGTGATTTACTGACGAGGAAAATGAGACACAGATAGATGAAGTGACCCATATGGTCATATAGGCAGCATGTGCATACAACTGGTTTTCACATCCCTGCTGCTGTCTTCTGCCTACACTCTGAGGCTGATGTCTGCCTCTGTTTCCTTCTGTTGAGGCCTCATTTGGGACTCCCAACCCATAAAACTTCTAACTCCACCTGGTCCCTCAGAAGCATTCTCTCTGATAGCTTCTGCTATCCTCTGCTTCATATCCTTCCACTCCAGGTCAGCTGGCTTCTTGGAGTACAAGTAGAGGAATCTAGACAGGAATCTGTGATTAAAGTATATGGAGGGCCTTCCTAGTGTTAGTTACACATGAGGTCCTGGACAAACATTAATGAACAGAAGATCCCACTTCAAGGAGCTTATATGCAAATAGGGAGAAACAGGCAACAAACAACACATAAAAATACACAAAATATTAGAGGATGAGGATGGCTATGCAAAAAAGGAAAAATGGGACAAGTTAAAAAAGTGTGTGTAGGAGCAGAGGCTGGCTGATGTCTAACCAGGCGGGGGCAGTTCTGCTGGAGAAAGCAAGGTTTGAGTGTAGAGTTGAAGGAGCAAAGGGCACAGAGTCACAGATTTCCCTGGGCAGAGTGTTCTGGGCAGAGGATTAGCTACAGCAAACACCCAAGGAGACCAGTGTGGCTGCTGTACCCTATGGATGCCCTCGCTCAAAATAACTGCTCAGACGCAGAGCAAATCTTGAGAGAATAAGCCTCTTGGGAGGCAAGTTTTGAAAAACAAGAAACGCACCAGAAAAGGGAAGAAAGTGTGCTGGACTCCATGCTGGAGGAGAGAGATGCTAAATATAGGCCAGACAAGAGGACATGAGAAAGGTAGACAGGTGGGAGTTTCTTTTGAGGTTACTTGCCTGGTCAAAGTAGGCTCTCTTTTTTGGGGTTTAGCTCCTCCTCCCCACTGGGAAGCTACCTGAAGGAAGTTGTCACTCTGCTGACAGGGTATACAGGGAAGTATGCTGGCCCAGCCAGGGGTGACACCATCGTTAGGTGTAGCAACAGCAGCAAATGCTGATTGACCACTGATCTCATGCCAGGCACTGTGCTAAATGCTACAGACATACGCATGTGCTCACTCACTTCTTAATCCTCTAAACAGCCTCATGAGGCAAGTCCAATATCACCCCCGCTTTATAGTTGAGGAAACTAAAGCTCAGAAAGGATAAGCGACTTGCCCAAGGTAGATTTCAGATAGCCCTGCTAGACTCAAAAGATCATGAGGTCCTCAGGGTACTAGCACTGGCCAAGTCAGAGAACCCAACTCTCCTCAATTCACGTGTTAGCTTCTTTACAATGAGCTCTTCTCTCCACATACAACACATAGCCAGAGTTGGCCATCTTGGAAAGATCACTGGTCAAGGAATGCATAAGGGTAGTGAGCAAGCACAATCAAGAAAGCAGGATTGATCAAAATAACACTTTACCCCAAGTGAAAACACATTCAGATCACCTTCAGTCATAATGCAGGACAGGAATTTAGAGGGACCAGAAGGCACGAAAGGCAACACAGGCCACAGGTAAGTAACCAGTTCTCTGACATCACTCATGCAAATAGAAAACCACTTTCTCTCTGCCCCATGTGTGTGCACACATGCACAGTATAATATTTTGTTTGCAGATCTGCCTATTTACATAGTTAATTTGAGATCTGTTTGCAAACACAAATTAGTTTGGTGCAATTACTTTGTGCGCGGACATGGAGTTATCTGCTTCAGCAGTTTAACAGCATCAAGAGTGGCTGCATGGCAGCATATGGCTGTCTATATATAATCACAATATTACCTGCACATATTAGTTACATAGCAGTTACATTATAATTAGTGCCATTTTTAAGCCATTCAAAAGGAAAAAATGTATTTTAATTAAATCAGCAAGGTGTTTTGATGGAGAGAAGTGGGAGAGTGTGTTAATGATTCGCGGTACTCCATCAACTGAAATGCTGTGTGCATGCCAGCACCTTTCTGGCTCCCAGTGGAAAGAAGCTTCTCTGATAACAACATTGAATATTATCATCCCATGACCTTGTGTTTCTCTGCCTTAAAGACACCACGCTGCTTTCTGACTCTCCTCTGCAGGCAGACTTAAATCAAGGAGTCATTGGTGACTGTGAGTTGAACCTCAGCAACTGTCTGGTCCATTTGACTATTGTCCAGTGCCATAGTCCATTTAATGTTGCTATAAAGGAATGCTTAAAACTTAGTACTTAATAAAGAAACGGGTTTATGTGGCTCCCAGTTCTGCAAGCTGTACCAGGAGCATAGCATTGGCATCTGTGTCTGATGAGGGCCTTGGGCTGCTTCCACTTGTGGCAGAAAGGGGAGGGGAACTGGTATTACAGATCACGTGGCAAGAGGTGGGATGGGGGAGGAAGGTACCACGCTCTTTTTTTAATTTTTTTTTTTGAGTTGGAGTCTCACTCCATTGCCCAGGCTGGAATGCAATGGCACACTCACAGCCACCCTAGTGTCAACCTGCTGGGCTCCGGCAATCCTTCTGCCTCAGCCTTCCAAGTAGCCAGAACTACAGGGGCGTGCTACCACACCCTGCCAATTTTTGATTTATTGGAGAGAGAGGTCTTGCCCAGGATGGTCTTGAACCCACAAGCTCAGGCAATCCACTCGTCTCAGCCTCCCAGAGTGCTGGGATTATAGACTGAGCCACCAAGCCTGGCCCCAGGTGTTTTTAACAACCAGTTCTTGAAGGAACTACTAGAGTGAGAACTTGTGCAACCCTGAGGAAGGGCATTAATGTATTCATAAGGTGGCCAGATGTGGTGGCTCACGCCTGTAAACCCAACTCTTTGGGAGGCCCAGGCAAGAAGATCATCTGAGCCCGGGAATCTGAGACCTCATCTCTACAAAAAGGTAAAAAATTAGCTTGGTGTGGTAGAGCACATCTCTAGTCCTAGTTACTCAGGAGGCAGAGGCAGGAAGATCACTTGAGCCCAGGAGTTCAAGGCTATAGTGAGCTGTGACCATGCCACTGCACTCTAACCGGGGTAACAGAGTGAGATCACAACTCAAAAAAAAAAAGGTATTCATAAGGCATCTGTTCCCCCAAGACCCAATCAGCTCCCATTAGGTCTTATCTCCAACACTGGGGATTCATTTTCAACATGAAGCTTGGAGGGGTCAAATATTAAAACTATAATATCCTGAAAAGACAACTGAGGCCTAAGCAGGCAGAGTAGTAGACTCTGAATCACACAGTTAAGTGGAAAAACTGAGACCAGGACCCAAGTCTCCTAACTTGCAGTCCAGTGCTGACTCCAGCATACCACCCACATCACTACATGGCTGTCAACAAAGATGTCCTATTCAATCCATTCTCCCAAAGACTAGGAATTTGCATGTATTAGATATCCTCAGAATGTGAAATGGCAACATATACTTCAATCTTAATTAATACATACAGCTAAGGAGTTTGTCCTAGATCATTTTAGCAAATGTGAGGTGATATTCGAATTTCTTCACAGGGTTTCTAGTATTGGTGCTATTAAAAGTAAGTAGTCTCTTAAGAACAGAAATACATTTAAATGTCTTAGAGTGGAAGGAGCCAGGCTCTGTCATTTGACTTCCAGATATATCATTTGCTTGGTGACACTGGACAGGGTATTGAAACTTCTCATGATTCCTCCATGATACTGAATTACACACTTAACTGCTTTCTCTCCTTTTTCATTATAAAAAGGAATTTTTCTTCCAACAGAAATTGTGTTAACATGAGCTTCAAATTACAAGAGGCAGTGATATAATCTCAGGGTTGATATTGTCATCTCATCGCTGAGTGGGATGGGTCAGAAATATTCCTTACACCCAATTTCCCCCATGCTGCCAAGTACAATATTGTCTCCATCTTCTCTTATGAAGAAAATGTGAACTTGGAGCCTAGGGGAGGAAAGCCGCAGGATGCTGTTATTATCACCAGGCCAATTGAGGAGAACAAATAGCATCACAGCATAATCAACATCTTATCCCAAATCGTTTCTGTCCTTCCTCCCTAGAACACCATTTAACACTCCATGCAGAAGAAACTAAACATCCTTAGTAGCATAAGACAAGAAACAGACCACAGTAGAACAGGATAAGAGATCACTTGTGTCCATCAGGAACAAATGACCATGTAATAACTCTGTAATTACATGGTAACTAGAACTGATTGAGCCTGTAAATTATATCCTTGTCACCCCTGGGTAATGATGCAGCTCTATCTCCCATCTACAGAGAGCAGCAGCACATGGTCCACAGTCACTGAGAGATAAGGGAATTCTTGGCTGTTAAAGCAGATTTGCTGCTGATGAGAGGTGGCAGAGAGACAGGCTGAAATCTGGGATTTAATGATTTTTCCAGTTGAAGCATTACTGCCTTGCCTGCCAGAGCAAGACATCCATTACCCAGCTAGCGTCTTCCATCCTTAATCAGAGGAATAGACAAAGGCTCCCAAAATTCTAGATGAAAAGAATAGGCCTCATGCACACAAAAACGTTATACACGCGCGTGGGCACATGCACACATACACACACACCAATAGTCAATTCACACTCCCTGAAACATTTAATCTGCAGACCTTTGAAACATCACTATTGTGGCATTTCACCAAATATTTTAATACTAGGAAGAATATTGTCTCTTTTTATGCAACATTCTCTCTGGGACCATTATGCAGAGGCATTAAGAAATTCTGTGTGGTAGATCATTCAGCAAATATTGTTTGACAGAGACTATGCGTATAGCATTCTGTAAGGTGTTAGAGAGGAAACAAAGAAGCGTAACACTCAATTCTCTCCCTCAAGACTCTGAGTCCACTTATACAGATGATATAAATACATAAAAAGTTAAATTATAATGCCACAAGGCAGTATATAATTAACTGCCAAATGACTGGTACAGACAACGAGAGCTATGGAAGTAGAGAAAAAGAGAGAACTCACTTTGACGTGCTATGATCATAAATACAGCTTCTTAGAGATTAAAATGAACATTCAAGAGAGTCAAATATCAAGTTCCTTTAAGGCTTGTTAGAAAGGGACATTTCCAATTTCTTTCAGCCCACGGTCCTCTCAGTTATCCAAAAGTAAAAAATAATAATAGATTTTTTTTCATTAATGAAAAACAGAAACTGTAAAAAGAAAAATATCAGAAGTATGAGCATAAGCAAGTTTAAAACTAGGTATAATCAAGATGCTAGAAGACCAGAAATATGCTAATAACGACAGCATCTCTGGAGTTTGAGTGCTTATAACTTGGGTGTACGAGTATATGTAGGTAATCTGTCCACAGTAGTAGGGATATTTTCTGATCAACACAGGGATTTAGCACTAGGTCAAGATCTGGAGAATCACTATCATCAATTCAAGAGACTATAAAAGCCTTCAGCAAAGCATCCAGTCGTGGTGCAGTTAAATTGGGGCATAATCCATTGGAGAACAGTGGGGTCATTTCTCTGAAACTGAGAAAAGAGAAAAAGAGAGTCTACTCATCTCTCCAGTTCCTTTGTCCTTAAACTCCCAACCTTCTGATGGCAAGAGCTTGGTGTCAAGGGAAGACCAACACAATAGAGCTCTGCTCAGCTCTTGGTGAGGACTAACCAAAATGGCTTCGGGGGTTTTATCCAGGTTGGATGTGAACCCATCTGCCATCACCCAATTGCCTGCTTGAGCAAGCTTTCCAGCCACAGAAAATCTCAGCAAATATTCTTCACGGTGAGGTGCATAGACTCACTGGATATAGATTCCTGAAGTGTGTTACACTAAATTTCACACACAGGAGCTTTCTGAGACCTGGGTAAAGCAGATCTCAGTGAGGTAATCCAGTGGTAGTAGTGACTATTAGTAGCTGATCTCTAGGTGAGGAGGAGGAAGGTGAGAGCATCAGATAGTTGGCATTTATTCATGTAAGGACATATGCTCTAGCCTGTGAAACAAGAGAAGGTTAGCACTACCCAGATCCTGAGGCATTTGCAAGGTCTCAGTGAAAACTTTATTTTTCTGGAATAAGTAAGTACTATCCCAAAGAAAAGATCTTTGCATTAGAACAATCACCAGGATTCTAGTAAGATCAAAAAGAGCCATGCGTTTAGATGATGCCTCAAAACAATGTCCAAATTAACTATGGGACCTTATATATGTTATTTATCTCATGGTCATCATTTCCTTGCTGACAAAGAAAAAGGATTAGATGAGTTGATCCTTACAGTCCTTCCCAGGCTGAATAGTCTTTGAACTAGACAGGTTGTAATGACCAGTTCATCACAACCTAATGAAGAGTAATCACATCCTCAATCTCAAACTATATATAAGGAATAAGAGACTCCTCTGTTAACCAGCCATTAAATCTATAAAACAAATCCAGTAATCCAGACTTCTATCTCTGACTCATAAAACTTTTTTTTTCCCCCCAAAAAGCAAGCAAGATCCAAGGGACTGTGCTACAGTCAATTACGGTTGATCTGCAGAGGTCTTTGATTTCCCATTTAGGAACGGTATTGGTCATTGTTCTAGAGTGGAACCTACACTTCTCATACTGCATCCCTACAAGAAAGTAATAGCATCAGGGGATCATCGAGCTGCTCATAAATAGGTAAGCTTCATTTCCCTCAGGAGGCAATTCCTTCTGCTAGTCAGATCGTAATGGTGGTGATAGGACTGGACTTCTCTCTACACCTGCAACTTTCGTTTTATTTACAGTGGCTACAGGATCGATACCTCCTCCCCTGGAAATAAAGCTTTCTACTTTGCATTGGAATTTATCTTCAATAGCTGCTGGAAATCATTATCACACAATAATGTTCTATTCACCACTCATGTTATCTCTTCGGCTAGGCAGATTGCCAGACATTTGACTGCCTGACACCAAGTCCATTTGGTGCATGACAAAAATAAAACCTTAACGTTGCCTGAAAATAACATGAGAAACACTCATCATCTAGCAGAGGATGACTGGACTACTTTCTCTTTCTGAGGAGTTGTCAGAACTCATGTAAATCATGCAGTGCTATTTGCCTGCAGCCACGAGCACACTCTCATTATGTGTGTATAGTGGGCATGAAGAGAGAGCTTTTGAATGGATCAAAATTATTATGAATTCCAGAGGTAAAGCTATGAAGTTTATAAGACCATGTGTCTATGGCTATATTTGGGTCTTGCTTACCTTTGGCTGGATTCACAGATCCATATGCCATTTCCTTTAAGTTCAAAAAGTTTATTGAGATCCTACTAAGTGCTGGGGATTGATCTAGGTACTTTGGTTGCACTAGTGAATACAGCATTCTGCCTTCGAAAACTTTAAAAAATATACACACATAATGTCAACAAAATATGATGAGATATGTGAATAGGATGCTGGCAGAGTGCCAAAGAAGAGTGCTGTATCCTAGTTACAAACCTAGAGGGGTCCGCTTAGAGAAGATCCCAACTGAATCAGATGACTTAAAATCTGAGTAAATGAAAACAATGAGATGATCTTTAAGGTTCTTCCCAAACTAAGGAGGGGGTGGCTCAGAGGACATTCCACTAGAAAGCATCACAAGCCAGGCTCGGTGGTTCAGCCTGTAATCCCGTGCCTTTGGGAGGCTGAGGTGAGTGTATTGCCTGAGCCTGCGGGTTCGAGATCTGCCTGGGCAGGCGAGACCTCATCTCTACAATAAATCAAAAAATTAGCTGGGCGTGGTAGCGCACGCCTGTAATTCCGGCTACTCGGAAGGCTGAGGTGGAAGGATCGCCGGAGCCCAGCAGGTTGAGGCTGCGGTGGCCGGGAGCAGCCGCTGCACTCCAGTCTGGGTGACAGAGTAAGACTCCAACTCAAAAAAAAACAAAAACAGAAAGCATCACAAGTCATTTCAGAAGTAAATGTGTGCTAGAGTAGAGACTGGTGAGTATGACACCTACAGAAAGGTACCAGTCACTATAGCTTAGAGGAAGAGTGATGGACTCTACATCCAGAGTCACCAAGGGATGTTTCCTTTTGGTTCTATTGAACATATCCCAGATGAGGTTGGAAATATTTTCATTATGTAAAGGGAGGAGTCAGATGGTGATGTGTGCATCCCCTGCACACGAATAGCAGTGAAAATCCAGGAAATGCATGAGACTTCCCACAGGAGAGCTAAGAGTTTTAAGTCAAGGACAGCACTAGTGTGTACAGGATTAGCATAGGACAGAAAGTGTGTGCAAGGAGACAAAGCTGGAACAGCCTGGAGCAACAGGAAAAAAAAGCAGGCAAGGACAGCAGTGTTGCCAAAATTAAAGCAAGCTAGATTCAGAAGAGGCAGATGAAGGGACAAACTGAACACAGCAGTGGACTCAGCAGGTTGGTGTCCACTAGGGATATGGGCAGAGCTTGGGGACTTTGGTCAGGGCAGTTTCAATAACTGAAGAATACAGAATTTATTTGAGCAAGAAATAAAGACACAGACTAGTCTTCCAAAATGTAATTAGGAATGAAAGATAGGGGTAAAAAGAAATATTAAAGATGGAGGATGCTTGGGCATGTTACGTTTTGGAGATGAAAAACCAGTAAAGAACAAGATGAGTCAGAGACTTCCACATAAAAGAGATTATATTGAAAATGCTCTCTGACTCTGAGTAAAATATCATTTTCAACATCCAAGACAAATACTATCTAAGCTTAGTATAAACTTTTATTCAACCTTATCTTCAGCCTGCACCTCTCTCCTGGGCACTAAATTCATATATATGATTGCCTACTTGGCTTCTCCACTTGAAAGCCCAGTAGGCATCTCAAAACTAACGTGATCCAAACAGAACTCCAGATTCCCCACCCCCAAACCTGATCATCTTGTCTTCCCTATTCACCACTTCAGGTCCTCAAACCAAGAGCCTAGGAGGCCTCTTTCTTTCTTTTTCTCACACCCAACATCCAATCTACCAACCAATTCTGATAACTCTACCAAAAAAACAGATAGAAAAAATGACTATTTCACACTATCATTTCTATACGTGGTCAAAGCCACTACCATCTCTCATCTAGAATATGGCAACAGTTTCTTTACTAGTCTTCTTGCTTTCAACTTGACCCTTAGTCTATTCTCATATTCCCAGAGTTACCCTTGGAAAATAAAAGTCAGAACTAGCCACTCCTCGGCCCAATATTATTTAATGACTTCCCTTTACAAAAAATGTAAAAGTTGCCGGGCTCAGTGGCTCAGCCTGTAATCCCGCGCCTTTGGGAGGCTGAGGTGAGTAGATTGCCTGAGCCCACGGGTTCGAGACCCACCTGGGCAGCGAGACCTCATCTCTACAATAAATCAAAAATTCAGCCAGGCGTGGTAGCGTGCGCCTGTAATTCCGGCTACTCGGAAGGCTGAGGTGGAAGGATCGCCAGAGCCCAGCAGGTCGAGGCTGCGGTGTCCAGGAGCGGCCACTGCACTCCAGTCTGGGCGACAGAGTGAGACTCCAACTCAAAAAAAAAAAAGTGAAAGTTAAAGACTTTCACACAAAAGATAAAAGTCAAAGACAACAACCTCTCTGTTTGTATGTGGTATATTGGATTATGGATCACAGTTATCCACTTTTTTCCCCTCCCACTGTAGGAAGGGTGTATGTTCCAACCTCTATGTTTGGAGCTTGGTCCAGCACCTTGCTTTGGCCTGCAGAATTATTTGTAGACAGGATGTGAGCAGGCTTGAGGCTTGCAATGTGCATGGGTGGTTACCCTGCTATTTTGTACTCTGGTGTTTAGATTTCAGTGGGTAGCTGCTGGCTCTTTAGCATGGACCCCAGAATGAACACAATTTGCAATCTACAGTCATCCAGCCAATCCACAAATCCAAAAAATGAGAAAAAATGCTGTTTTCTATACCCATGAGTTTTCTGTAGCAGTATTGTGGCACTAGCTGACTAATCCAATGGTCTATCTCCCTACTGTGTCTCAGCTCTCACCTCCTACTTGTGCTCCCTTTCTTATTCTTCCTGAGCCACATCTGCCTCTTATTTTTCCTGGTCCCAAGCATATACCTGCCACAGGGTCTTTGCACATGCAGTTCTCTCTCCCTATTCCACAACACCCAAATATTTGTTTTTTTTTACTTCTTCCAGGTCTCTATTTAAATACTACCTTAGCAAAGAGGCCTCCCATGACCTCCTCTACACCTCTAGGCCCCTTAAGCCCCTGGCATTGGTTTCTTTTTCTCCATAGAATAAATGACATGTTACATATTTATTTATTTCTTAGTCTACAGGCCAGAATGCTACTTTTCATGCATAAAGTGTAGTCTATAATTAAACGATCAGTAGTTTAGGTTCAATTCTCCCTAATTATTTTCTAATTATTGTACATGAACCATGAAGTGATATGCAAGATGGCCTTAAGAGGTAAGTGGAGTAACTGTTACATTAATAAAATATATTTAATTTGGTTTTGGTGAAGTAGGCAGAGTGGGGCTTTAAGAGGGGTTGGTGAACATGGGTGGTGAAGATAGGCCTTAGGCAGCTAGGCAGGCAGTGTGTTTCGGTGCAAATGATCTCAATCACCTCTGAAGCCCTTGAGAGCTGCTCTGCATGGCAACAGAGTCACTCTGTGACTGATGTTTACAATAATGACCTGAGTAACAAAATAAGATAAATGATATTCTCTGTGTTTTGCTCAATAAGACAAAACAATAATATATTTTAGGAAAAGAACTCTATCAAAAAGGATTGTAATGTTTCAAGTTCAATTTAAGGGATGATAGCTTAGTTATATGACAAATTCATTCATGTGGAACACTGCTGGTGCTCATAAATAAGATTTCCCTATATAAACATAAGGATCAGTAATGAATTTGCTGATCATTCTTTCTCCATGAATAATATTTTATACCCACTCCTCTTCTCTGACCACTTCCTCTCCTCCCTCCCTTATATAGTTTTCTTTTTCTTTTTAAAAAATCTGTTTATAAAAACAAGTAGTAGTAACTATAAGTTAATATTTATTTTATTTTCAGTTTTTTCACCACTAAAGACCCATATATGATTTTTCTGCCTGATGGACTACATGGAAGAAATTTGTTAAGTGATCATTATGAGAGTAAACAATTTCCAGCATCCAGTCTGGCATCTAAACAGCCTGGAAGTCATGATTCCCATCACACAATAAGGAAAAAGCTAAGCAAACTAAAAATCAACAACTCTTATTAGATCCCTCAGAGAAGTCATGGGGCAAATTGCTGCCCATATTTTTGAAAAGAGCTAGGCAGACACAGAGAATCACAAAGTATGAGAGCAGAAGCTCAGCAGCAAAAAAACCGAAAGTGTAAGGATGACTTGTTAGAGGCTCTGTACACACAAGTCTGAAAGGTGAAAACTCCAGAGGAATACAGACTTAAGAGGAGTCCACACTTTGGCAAGTTTTACCTTCAGGTACCCTACCAGTTTCTCACAGTAAAGTTCAGAGAAAAATCCCCTCTGAACTTTTCGAGCCAGGGGGAGCCATTTTGAAATATGGACATCTTGTTCTTCTTATGAAGGCCTGCCCTCAAGATAAATTATTTTACCAAAGCCTAATGATTGGAGGAAAGGGAAATATCCAACTCCAACCCCTTCTAAACTTCCTTCCTCACCTGAGGAGGAAAAACAAAACAAAACTGAGACACACTTGTGAAACCCACAGTTCAGGGGCACAGGCATAGTAAAATATTGAGACTTAATCATAGGTCTTCAGAATACTTTACCTTCCCTCACATCTTTCGACCATATCAATAGGTGTCTACCTAGTAATAACATGAATGCAAATGAAATAATTATAGAGCTGGGCTCGGTGGCTCAGCCTGTAATCCCGCGCCTTTGGGAGGCTGAGGTGAGTGGATTGCCAGAGCCCGCGGGTTCGAGACCCGCCTGGGCAGCAAGACCTCATCTCTACAATAAATCAAAAAATCAGCCGGGCGTGGTAGCGTGCGCCTGTAATTCCGGCTACTCGGAAGGCTGAGGTGGAAGGATTGTCGGAGCCCAGGAGGTCAAGGCTGCGGTGGCCGGGAGCGGCCACTGCACTCCAGTTTGGGTGACAGAGTGAGACTCCAACTCAAAAAATAAATAAATAAATAAGAATTATATATCTCAGATAGTATTTTAAAAGAAGTTTCTAGAAAAGTCAAAAGACAGCAGGAGAAGCAAAAATAACGACATCAGAGGAAAGTATACCCTATGACATCTATAGTTTCTGCAAACAATAAACATAGCTTAAACCCTAGTTAGAAACATAAAGCCTTAATCTAAAAATATATTTAGCTCAGTTCCTTTTCCCCAGTTTACCGTGTCTGACTTTAAATAAAAAGGTACACGTTATACTATAAGCCAAAAAAATCAAGTTTGAAGAAACAGTAAACATCAGAACAGATTAAGATATGGAAGAGATATTAGAATGATCAGATTGAGAATTTAAAATAATTATTATTAACATGCTAAAGGTTCTAATGGAAAAAGCAGCCAGCATGTAAAAATAGGTAATAGGCCGGGCTTGGTGGCTCAGCCTGTAATCCCAGCACTTTGGGAGGCCAAGGTAAGTGAATTGCCTGAGCCCAGAGGTTAGAGACCCGCCTGAGCCACTTGGCGAGGCCACATCTCTACAATAAATCAAAAATTAGCCGGGCATAGTAGCACGCGCCTATAGTTCACTACTTCAAAGGCTGAAGTGGAAGGATCGCTGGAGCCCAGCAGGTCGAGGCTGCAGTGACTGGGAGCATGCCACTGCACACTAGTCTGGGCGACAGAGTGAGACTCCAACACACACACAAAAAGATAATAATGTAAGCAGAAGATGCAAACTGCAAAAAAAAAAAAGTCAAAAGTGCTAGGAATCAAAAATGTCTTAACATAAATGGAGTATACCAAATTAACAACAGAGAGGAAAAATCAGGAAAGATATAGCTCAGGAAAAATCAGTGAATTTGAAGAAATAGTGATAGAAACTTCCAAAGCTGAAATACAAGGAGAAAAGAGACTGAAAAACAATGGATCAAAATATACAAGAACTACAGACCAACTACAAAAGGTATAATATATGTGCAATAATGAGAATACTGGAAGTATAATACAAAAAGGAACAGGAGAAAGGTCTGAAGTAATAATGACTGAGAATTTTCAAAAATTAATGATAGACACCAAACTACAGATCCAGGAAACACAAAGAACACTAATCAGAATAAATACTACAAAAATCTATACCTAGGTATATTGTATTCAAACCATATTCAAAAAAATCTATACCTCAGTATATATTCAAACTGCAGAAAATCAAACACAGAGACAGAAAGAAGCTGGCATGGAGGGCACTTACCCATTGAGGAGCAAGGATAAAAATTACATTGATTTCTCTTCAGAAACCATGCAAACAAAAAGAGTGCAGCAAAATATTTAAAATGATAAAGCAAGACCCATTAACCTAGAAATCTGTAACCAGCAAAATTATGCTTCAACAGTGAAAGAGAAAGACTTTCTCAGACAATCAAAAATTGAGGGAATTTGTTGCCGACAGAATTGCCTCCCAAGAAAAGTTAAAAGTAGTTCTTTAGGCTAAGCATTGTGGCTCACATCTGTAATTCCAGCACTTTGGGAAACCAAGACAGGAGGATTACTTGAGACCAGGAGTTCAAGACCAGTCTGGACAACATAGCAAGACCTCATCTCTACAACAAATCAAAAAATTAGTTGGGTGTAGTGGTGCATGCCTGTCATTCCAGCTACTTGGGAAGCTGAAGCAGAAGGATCTCCTGAGTCCAGAAAGTCAAGGCTGCAGTGAGCCATGATCATGTCACTGCACGCCAGCCTTGCTAACAGAATGAGATCCCAACTCAAATAAATAAATAAGTTCTTTACAGAGAAGGAAAATGATATAGGTCAGAAATTCTGTTCTACATATGTTGATAATTGTTTTGTTTTCTCATTTTTAGTTGTTAGAGATCTCTCAAACCATCAACCAGAGATTCAGATTGGTGTAAGATAATCAGCATTGATTCATCAAGTTGTTGTAGTTCCAGCTCAAAGCAAAGAAATTTGACATTCTTGTTATCATGTGTGGACTCGCTAAGGGGAAAAGAAAGTTTAATGGTGGTCATCATGGTTTTTGACAGAGTGACAATGTGGAGGGCTGGCAGAAACCTATGGTATGGACAAATGGGCAATAATATCTTTTTTTTTTTTCCCCCAAGGCCCCGGAGTAAATTGAGATAATTCTCAAGATGAGTTTCTTTTATAAATTTCATTCCCAATTTGCTATGAACAAATCATGAGGCAGTAGTGTGGACAGGTCTAAGCAAATCAGAGGTCTATATCTCATGACCAGAAAATGAATGTCAGAGTTAACATGGACACAGATAGGGACAATGGTCTTTCAAACGCTAACTGAATCCTAAAGTCATCTTTCTAACCTGTTTGCTGCAAACCCACTCCACAAGCCTCAATGCCAGTTGCTTCTTGAAAAGTGAAAATAGAGAAACACTTGCCTTCTCCCCTAACCAAAAGTCGAGCTAAAACTGAACAAACAAAACCACAGCAAAAATAATTGTCTTGTTCTCAGCACCAATTGCTGCTGATAATATCTGTGAATTGTCAGCATTGAAATCTAGTAACACTCACCAACACACACTAGAATTTTCTTCAGCACATTTAGCACCACGTGAAAGCAGATGACAAAGCTATTGTAGATTAAAAAAAAAAAAAACAACAGAAGAAGGAAAAAAAGCCTCTGATGAAAATACAAGAAAGAACAGATGACCTCTCTATATTCTGGGCACTTCCTTAACCTACAGAATATCTTCTGTAACATGATCTGGCAGTGACCTAAGTCAGGGATGTCTCAGATAAATGGACCCCAGAATGGATTGCATACATGATATTTGCATTCCTGATGAATGGCACTTTCCTGGGAGGTGGAACGCAATGGGCATTTAACAGCTGCTTATCAAGACTTCCTGATCATGCGGGGCAAGATGTTAACCCAAAGAATACACTCAGCTCTCACTGCAAGGGAAATACATTAGTAGTAGCAATATTATTGGTATTAGCAATAATTATAATAATTATGAGCATATACACAGCACTTTTGTATCTGCAAAATGCACTGCATTCATCATAATGATTAGCATTTGTACAGTACTTTGTATTTCCCAAACACTCTGTGCTCATTAATTAGATAATGCTGGCAACATCTGTGGGCAAGTGTTACTACTGCCGTTTTAACAGACACAAGACACAGAGAAATTAATTGGCTTGCCCAAGGCCACGTGATAAGTTAGTGACAGAAGAAGGATTCCATTTCCAAGTTTCCAAATCTTTATTTTGTCTGCACTTTATGCAAAACTGAATAATTGCTTCCAATTGAAAGGGAAAAGGAAGTGCTTAGGACATGAAAACCCATTGCATTCATAGCCTTTGAGTGATTAGTAAGTGCCACTGGAGCCACATGAAATCTATTTTCATGGAGAACTTCAGGGATGAAAGATATAATTCCTCAATAATCACTCTAAAGCAATATTTCTTATCCTTGGCTCAGGCCACACCCCCATACCAATTCAACCTGAATCTCCTGAGTGAGAACCCAGCTACCAGTACTGTTTAAAGCCTCCCAGGCAATCCCAATGAGTAAAGTGATGGTAAGGGCTGCTAGTGTAAGACCGTGACTCTCAAACTTCAGGGGGCATCATTGAACTTATTAAAGTACAGATTGTGTGACTCCAGCCCAAGAATTTCCTATTCAGTGGGTCAGGAATGGAGCCAGAGAATGTACACTTCTAACAAGTTCCCAGGTGATGCTCATCACTGATCCCAGGACCACACTTGAAGGAGCACAGGTCTAAGGTATTCTATATGCAAAGAGAATATTTACAAAATTGCTTCCAAAGATCCCTTCAAGCTCAGGCACTAAGTCAGACCAAGCAGACTGTTAAGATGTGGTAGACACTGGACTGTTGCTCACCAAATCCTGGGCCCACAGGAAGACCTCACTGTCCAGTTTCCCTTACAGTGAGGCCAACAGCATGTGAATGACTACAGGACAATGGAATGTGAAGAGAAAGGCCACTAACAAAAGCACAACCTCCCAGCCTCTGTCACTCCCATCTGTGGCTGAATCCTATGACTCCAAGGTAAGGGTGCCACATACTGAAAGAACTCAGACCCAGGAATTCCCAGTTAATGCAGAGACACTCTGTGGTCTGTGCAACCTGCTCCAAGCAGTAAAGGGAGTAAGAATTAACTTCTTTGGATTAAGCCACTAAGTCTCAAGACTTGTTTGTTTTTATTGTAAAGATGTGGGGTATAAATCAGGATGAGGTACATAAGTAATTTATGTGCAGGTGAAGTTTGGGTCCCCAAGTGGTCCTCACTTCCCCTGGTTTAGGGTCAGGTCCTCTTAGTGATGTGGCTTATTTGCTTTCACAGCATAGTCTAGGGGCCACTCTGACACACATGATGCTCAGTGCACACCACTGGCTACATGTTCCTAATCTTCTGTAAAGACCATCTAAATCTGACAGGCAAGGAGGAAAGAGGCCTAAGGCAAATATTTAAATGAAAATTATAGCTACATGCTCAGAGGTCAAGAATGTGTCCAAGTCAGAAGGTAACTTCTGGGAAAATCTATAATATGCCCATCCCAGTATAAGTGCAGCCAGGCTATATCTGTAAACCTTTGTGTTATAAATTTCAAAAAGGAGGGAGCAGTCCTATGTTGGCTCAATATAGTCAGTCCTTTATATCCAGGAGTTCTAAATTTGCCAATTTAACCAACTGGGAATTGAAAATATTCAAGGTATTCAAGACGGGGCATGGTGGCTCATACCTGTAATCCCAGCATTTTGGGAAGTTAAAGTGGGAGGATCTCTTGAGACTATGAGTTTAAGACCAACCTGGACAACATAGGGAGAACCTCGTCTCTACAATAAATCAAAAAATTAGCCAGACATAGTGGCGCACACCTGTAGTTCCAGCTACTCAGGAGGCTGAAGCAGAAGAATCCCCTGAGCCCAGGAGGTTGAGGCTGCAGTGAGCCATGATGTTGCCACTGCATTCCAGCCTGGGCAAGAGGGTAAGATCCTGACTCAAATAAATAAATAAATACAGTAATTAATTAATTAATTAATTAAAAGTAACAATACAACTATTGAAGACAGAAAAACAATACAGCACAATTACCTATATAGCATTTACATTGTACTAGGATATTACAAATAATCTAGAGTGGACTTATATGGGAGGGTAAGATTAGGTCACATGAAAATACTATGCCATTTTATATAAAGGGCTTGAGTATCCACAGATTCTGATATCTGCCAGAGGTCATGGAACCAATGCCCCTCAAATATTGAGGGACAAGATGACTGCACAAGACTTTCACGACTGCAGGTCAGGAACAGAGTGACAGGAACTGACCAGGGGAGCTGGCAGTGACGGGCACAACCTGGAAGTCTTTGGGAAAATGCATACAGAAAACATGTTTAAAACACAAAACACGCACATCCTATCCTTCTTCACTCCCTGTGACTCTCCCTTTCAATTCCAGTGCTCATACCGATGCTGCTCACCTCAGGAAGAATCCTAAAAGAGCTGATGGGCCAGAGGGTGCCCCTGGCGAGCAGATTCCAGAAGTCTGGAAACTCAAGGAGAGCTAGACATTGGGTGGGATAAACTTACAGAAACAATCAGGAGAGCCTGCCACTCTGGCGCCCTGACCCTGGTCAGTCAGCCGTGCAGCTAGGGCAACACCTTTGTCAGAGTTTCTGGCCTTCTCACAGGCCCAGCTGTGACCAGAAGGCCCAATTTCACAGCTGTTCAGCTTCAAATTGTACTTGTGCTTCCCAGCTGTAGTGCCACATTACTTGTGTTTGTTTGCCATCAGCTTTAATTAAGAGAGGTTTAATTTCCCAACATTATTTGGCTCCTTCCTGCCCCAACACCCATATCAAAAGATGCTGTTGTTTTCTCCCTGGGTTCCACAATGGCATGTGCCCAGGAACACTGGAGAGCATGTCCACCCCGCCTCCCGGATCACGGCATGCAGAGGCAGCAGCACGTGATGAGAGTCTATAGTGAATGAGTCTTTCCTGCACCACAGAGCCTACTAATAAAAGTAAAATTTTCCCTCTGCAAACCCAGGTCCTTTATATTCTCTACAGTAATTTTTTAAAGTCCTCCCACAAGCTTCACATGGAGCCAGCCTAAGGAACTCAAACTTGATTCCAATCTGATTATCCAACATGGTCCTATCAGCTGAGACAGCAACATTTATCACATTAAGAGGAAGGATAGAGAAAACTGGGATCCCATCCAACAGGAGCATTTTTATCACATGTTGCACTGTCTTACAAATCCAATTATCACCAGCTGAAGGTCTTAACAGTCCTTGAATTGCACCTTTCAAATCTTAAAGGACTACGATACACATTTTCCTAGATTCCTCCTGCTGTACTTGATTCCACGCAGTTACAGGCATCTGGTCCACATAACAACTTCAGGGCTAAAACTGCCTATGAAATGTTTGCCCTGAGTTTAACAAGGGAATGCAAGAGAAACTTGTATTGGGAATTGCCACAGACTTTATTTGACTCAACAAACCTGAGCTTGTGCTTGACTTCAGAGTCAGAGTTAGGACTTAGGAAGAAATGTGTTAAAGAGTTCTCAGGTAAGCTCATAGTAACTGACAAAGAAGGGACAATGTCTTTTGTAGGACCACATGGGACTAAGAGTTCACTTACAACTTTAGAGAACTGTGATAACAAATATTGTGTGGACTGTGAAGAAACTTCACCCAAAACTACAAATGTAAATGTCTGAGAACAGTGCTAAACAAAAAACAGTGACTTCTACCAAAAAAAAAAAAGACTGGTAAATACTGTCCAAAAAATCGGAGCATAAAGTTGATCAAAATTGACAAAAACAACCATTCCAGTGGTTGTGATATGATAATTGAGCAAAACCAAACAACAACCTGAGAAGCATATGTTCTTGTAAAACTGCCAAACTTTATTTAAAAACCATGGGGCCACTTTGGAGACTGAGGTGAAAACATTGCCTGAGCCCACGGGTTCGACACCAGCCTGGGCAACTTGGTGAGAGCACATCTCTACAATAAATCAAAAAATTAGCCGGGCGTGGTGGTGCGTGCCTGTAATTCCAGCTACTTGGAAGGCTCAGGCAGAAGGATCTCCCGAGCCCAGCAGGTCTAGGCTGCAGTGGCTAGGAGCATGCCACTGCCCTCTAGCCTGGGTGACAGAGTGAGACTCCAACTCAAAAAAACAAAACAAAACAAAACAAAACCTATGGGGCTGTGTGGTGTTCTGACTCCAACCCCAGCTCAGGCACTCTGGAGGATCTTCCAGGGCAGAGGATTTCCTGAAGACCAGTGACATTTCCTGAAGACCAGCAATCACCTGACTTGAAATGTCATTGGTGGAAGTGCTACACTCACAGGTGAGAGAGGAAGTCCAATGGCTAATTCATGTTCTGGTCAGGGGTGGGTAACTATACATCTGCATGCATGCACAGCACAGCCTAGAAAGACTCAAGTGAGGCCTCTCAGTTGACTCTGAGGCTGCAAACCTGAGCAGAGGGGGCATGGAAGGTCCAAGTAGAAAGCAAATATAAGGACACACTGGAAATGACCTGAACTTTGAATGTGCTTCCCTGCCCACACACACATATCCATCAGAAGAGAATGATGTTTGAGCACAAATTCCATGTAATCCCTGGCTGACAACACAATTACACAGACCTGAAAGCAACCTATAGGAAGCTAGACTTGAACATTAAACAAGGATATAAAACAATCAAACAAACAAACAAAAACAAAAACCTCTGAGACATTTGTGATTGTGAATTGCACACAGAAAAGATAGGTTTTACAGATTATCTCTTTGTTTCATAAACTGGCTAGGCTAACAACAACAACAACAACAACAACAACAAAAAGCAAAATACAACCTTTGGGAAAGTCTAGAAATCTAGATTCAGATTGGCTACAATATAATTATCTAAAATTTGCTCTTAAAAAAAATCATGAGATATGCAAGGAAGCAGGAAATTGTGACCCATACTCACAAAACAAAGTAGGCAACAGAAACTCTGATTGTCTCCAGATGTTGGATTTAGCAGTCAATGCTTTAAAGTAGTTCGTGTTAGTTTAAAGAACTAAAGGAAACCATATTTTTAAAATTAAAGGACTGTATGACAACAAAAGTACAAAGAACAACCAAATGCAAATTCTGGAGACAAAAAGTACAATGAGAAAATGGAAATGTCACTAGGGAACTCAACAGCAGATTTGAGACAGAAGAAAGAATCCATGAACTTAGAAACAGATCAATAAAAATTATTCAATCTGCAAAATGGAAAAAAAAATATAGAAGAAAAATGAACACAGCCTCAGAGTACCAGCATTTATAATGATGGGACTCACACAAGGAGAGGAAAGATAACTAAAGCAGGACAGAAAATATATTCAAATGAGTAATGGCAAAGATTTCCCGAATTTGATGAAAAACACTAAGCTAAATATCTAAAAAGGTCTACAAATCCAAAGTAGAGTAACTCCAAAGAGATCCACACCTTGACATAATAATCTGTTGGAACCACAGTGAAAATGTTGACAACAGTATAAGAAAAAGTAAAAGAGAGCAGTGATAAGGTTAAAATGACTGACCTCTCTTCTGAAAGAATGAAGGTGAAGGCAATGGGATAACATATTCAAAGTACTGAAAGGAAAAAATATATATATTGTTAACCAAGAATTTTATTTTCAGAGAAACGATCCTTCAAATATGAAGGAGTAATTCAAATATTCCCAGTTTATTCATTTGCTGCTAGTTGATCTAACTTATGAGTCATATTAGTCTTTCCATATGAAAAGAAGTGATCAGATAGTGACTTCAATTTGTTTCTCATTTCTTCTCACAACATTTTTAACATATAAAATTCAATAAGCAAATATTATAATATTGTATTGTTGGGTTTATAATATACGCATTTAATATATCTAACAATAATAGCACAAAAAAGGGGATAGGAAGTAGAGCTATACTAAAGAAATTTTCTGTATCTTACCAGAATTTAGTTAGTATCAGTCTTAAGCATATTGTTATAAGCTAAATTGAACAGCATAGTCACCAAAGCAACATTAAAAACATAACCTAAATATATAGCTAAAATGTCAACTTTATGCCAACTAAATTAAAATGGTACACTAAAAATATTTACTACAGAAGAAGCCAATATAGAAGAATCAGAGAAACTTTAAAGACAGGAATCACACAGAAAACAAACAGCAAATGTTAAATGTAAATCCAATCATAAAAATTATTACCAGTAAATATGAATGATATAAATGGCCTCAATTAAAAGGCAGAGGTTATCAAAATGGATAAAAAAGTAAGATCCAGCTAATTACAAGTTATTTAAAATCTATATTATATTATAATCACAGGCATTTACACTTTAGATTCAAAGCTACAGGTTGAAAGAAAAAGTATGAACATATATACCATGCAAACAGTAATCATAAGAAAAAAGTCATCTAGATTGAAAAGGAAGAATTTTAATATCAGAAAAAAATAGACTTTAAAACTAGAAATATTTCGAAGACAAACAGGGATTTTTCAGAATAATAAGAGTTCATGTATCAAGAGGCTATAACACTTTTAAATGTATACATACCTAAAAGCAAAATTTCAAAATACAGCAGGCAAACACTGACAAAATGGGAAGAAAAAATAGACTATCCATCATTTAAAGTCGAAGATTTCAATATCCCACTCAAAAAATGACAGAACCAGAAGTCTTGAACAACACTTCCAACCAACTTGAGCTAACTGATTTACCTAGAATGCGTCAACCAATATCTATAGCATACATATTTGTTACAAATGCCATAAAACATCCTCTAGGGTTCATCATATAGTTGGACAAAATAAGTCTCAATGCATTCAAAAGGACTGAAATTATGGATTGTACATTATCAGCAACAGAAAGAAATCTGGGAAATGGCCACAGATTTGGAAATTATACAACATACTTATAATTTAATGCATGGGTCAAAGAAGAAATCACGGACACACAAAAAATTCTGACTGAATGGAAACAAAAAAAAACATATTCAAAATTTACAGGATGCAGTTACAGCAGCACTTAAGAGACATTATACCTGTAAATATCTATGTTAAAAAAAGACCAGGTGTCAAATCAATAACCTAAGTTTCCACCTTAAAAAACTAGAAAACAGCCGGGCTCGGTGGCTCAGCCTGTAATCCCGCGCTTTGGGAGGCCGAGGTGAGTGAATTGCGTGAGCCCGCGGGTTCAAGACCCGCCTGGGCAGGCGAGACCTCATCTCTACAGTAAATCAAAAAAAAATTAGCCGGGCGTGGTAACGCGCACCTGTAATTCTGGCTACTCGGAAGGCTGAGGCGGAAGGATCGCAGGAGCCCAGCAGGTCGAGGCTGAGGTGGCCGGGAGCGGCCATTGCACTCCAGTCTGGGCGCCGGAGTGAGACTCCAACCCAAAAAAAAAAAAAAAAAATTAGAAAACAAAATCTAAATCAAACAGAATAAGTGATATAATGATGATGAGGAAAAAATGAAATAGAACAAAGAAAACATTAGAGAACCTCAATGAAAAAAAAGTTATTTGACAAAATTGATAAATTTTTGGTTAGACTAACCAAGAAAAAGAGCAAAGAAAAAGATTACCAGAGTTGAATAAAAATGGAAACATGCCCCTACAACCTTAAGAATTTCAGACTATAATCAGGGTAGAAGACAATATTATTAACAACTTTATGCCAACTAATTAGACAATTTAGATGAAATGGGAAAATTCTAAGAAAGATATAAATGACCAAAAATGACTCAAGAAGTAGAAAATCTGAATAACTAAATCAAAAATTTAAAGTAGTAATGAAAAATTTTCCACAAAGAAAAGCCAGGCCTGTGTGGTTTAATAAGTGAATTCTATCAACTATTTAAAGACAAACCATATCAATCTTTCACAAACTCTTCCAAAATATAAAGAAATATGAAATATTAAGAAACTTCTCAACTTATTATAAGTATAATATTACCTGGTATTAAAGCCAGAAAAAAGGGAAA
Organism: Carlito syrichta; assembly: GCF_000164805.1. Classification (NCBI taxonomy): domain Eukaryota; kingdom Metazoa; phylum Chordata; class Mammalia; order Primates; family Tarsiidae; genus Carlito; species Carlito syrichta. Next base: position 219,071 of record NW_007255308.1, on the reverse strand, counting down.
GACATACAGATTAATATTTCTCACAGATGCAAAACTCTTTAAAAAAATATTAGTAAATTGAATCTAGCAATATTTGAAGAGAATTATACACCAAGTGGAACTTATTGCAAAAAATATAGCTTGATTTAGTAACTGAAAATGAATTAATGAAATATACTACAGAATATAATTTTTTAAAACCACATGGCCATCTCACTATATGAAGTAAAATTTTTTTATAAAATTTAACACCCATTCATGATTTAAAAACAAAACTCTCAAACAAGAGAATTAGAAGAAAACATCCTCAGCTTACAAAAGATACCTAAGAAAAATCCACAGCTAACACCATGCAAGAATTATGAAAGGCTAAATATTTTCCCCTTAAGATCAGGAAAGAGGCAAGGATGTCCCCTTTTAACACTTCTATTCAATACTATATTAAAGGTTCTACCCAGTGCAATAAGGGAGGAAAAGAATAAAGAGGGAGGGAGCTAACCAATAAGAGGAAGGATCGGAGGAAGGAAAGGAGGGAGGGAAAGTTCTTGATTGTAAAAGGAAGAAATAAAAGTCTTTATTCTCAGGTGTTACAATTCTGAATCTGAAAAATTCTAGGCTGGGATCAATGACTCAGCCTGTAATCCCAGCACTTTGGGAGGCTGAGGCAAGTGGAGTGCCTGAGCCCGCGGGTTTGAGACTAGCCTGGGCAACTTGGTGAGACCTCGTTTCTACAATAAATCAAAAATTAGCTCGGCATGGTAGCACATGCCTATAGTTCCAGCTACTTGGAAGGCTGAGGCAGAAGGATCGCCGGAGCCCAGCAGGTTGAGGTTGGGGTGGCTGGGAGCGTGCCACTGCACTCCAGTCTGGGCAACAGAGTGAGACTCCAACCCAAAAGTAAACAAACAAACAAACAAACAAATAACTCTAGGACCCAGAAAGAAACTATTAGAACCAATAATTTAGCGAAGTTGAAAGCATCGGTATACAAAAATCAACTATTTCTATATACTAAACAACAAACAAGCTAAACATGATATTAAGATAATTTCATTCACAATTGCATCAAGAAAAATTAAATACTTTGCAGTAAATATCTGCACTGAAAACTACATAACATGGTGAAGTGAAATTTAAACTGATCTAAATAACTGAAAAGGCATTCCATGTTCATGGATCTGAAGACTCAATATTGCCTATATGGCAATTTTCCCAAAATCAATCTATAAACTAAATGCAATCCCTATTATAATCTCATCAGGCTGATACAAGCTGACAATGTTTTTCTAAACTATATATGGAAATGCAAAAGATGTAGAAAATCCAAACAATTTTGAAATAGAAGATCAAAGTTGGAGGATTTTAAACTAGCTGATTTCAAACTTACAATAAAGTTACAATAATTGCATATGTGTGGTATTGATGCATGGACAGGCACTTATATCAATGAAATAAAATTGAGATTCCAAAAATAAATCCCATTTGCAGAAACAAGTGAAAAGTCATAAATCTCACTTATGGTCAACTGAATTTTGACAAAAGTGCTAAGATAATTCAATGAGAGAAAAAAATATATTCAATACATGGATCTAGAAGTGTTGAATATTCATGTGAAGAAAAATGAATGTAGACTTTTTCCTCATATTAAACACAAAAATGAACTCAAAATGGATAGCAGATCTAAATTAATTAATTAAATTAGTCATTAAGGAAATGCAAATTAAAACTACAAGGAGATACCATTTTTATCTGTATACCTACTAGGATGGTTTAATAAAAAATACAGATAGTAAAAACACCTGGTAAGGATGTAGAGAAGACAGAGACCTTATAAATTGTTGGTGAGAAATGTAAAATGTTACAGTCACTTTGGAAAAACAGTTGGCGGGTTCTATCAAAGTTAAAAATAAACTTAACATATGATCCAGCAATTCAACTCCTAGGAATCTCCACAAGAGAAATGAAAACATATGTTCACATAAAGACATGTAGGTGAATGTTCATAGCACCATTATTCATAATAGCCCAAATCTGGAAACTATTTAAATGTCTAACTAGAATAAATAAACAAAATGTGTCATGTTTTTACAGTGGAATATTATGATGCAATAAAAAGGAATAAATTAGATACACGCTACAACATGGATAAAACAATATGTTCAAAGACATTATGCAAGAAGGTAGATGCAAAAACTACATCTTGCATGATTCCATTTATATCAGATGTCTGAAAAAGGAAAATTTCTAGATACAGAAAGTATACCAGTGTTTATGTAAGGCTGGGCTAGAAATGGGATTAGCTGCAAGTAGGCACGAGGGTTCTTTCTAGAGAGATGGAAATGTTACAAAACTGAATTGTGAGCCGGGCTCAGTGGCTCAGCCTGTAATCCTGCACTTTGGGAGGCTGAGGTGAGTGGATTGCCTGAGCCCGTGGGTTTGAGACCTGCCTGGGCAACTTGGCTAGACCTTATCTCTACAATAAATCAAAAAATGAGCCGGGCATGGTAGCGCGCACCTATAGTTCCAGCTACTTGGAAGGCTGAGGCGGAAGGATCGCTGGAGTTCAGCAGGTTGAGGCTGCGGTGGCCAGGAGCGTGCCACTGCACTACAGTCTGGGCGATGGAGTGAGACTCCAACTCAAAAAAAGCAAACAAAAATTAATCATGGCGATCATTACACAACTCTATAAATTTACTTTAAAAATTCATTGACGATCCAACATAGAAAACCAAAAAACATAATATAATATATCAACAGAATGAAGAACAAAAGCAATATGATCATCTCAATAGACACAGAAAAAGCATTTGATAAAATCCAACATTCTTTCGTGATTAAAAACTATCAACAAAGTAGGCACAGAAGAAATATATCTCAACATAATAAGGACTATATGTGACAGCTAACATCATACTGAATGGGAAAAGCTAAAAGTCTTTCCTCTTAGAACTGGAAAAAGACAAGAATGCCCACTTTTACCACTTCTATTCAACATGATACCAGAATTCCTAGACAGAACAATCAGGTAAAAGAAATAAAACATGTATAAATTGGAAAAGTGGAAGTCAAATAGTCCATCCTTGAAGATGACAGTCTCACATATTTAGAAAAACTGAACATCTTCTGATAAACAAATTCAGTAAAGTTGTAGGATACAAAATCAACATTTAAAAAAATCAGTGACATTTCTATACACCAACAATGAACTAGCTGAAAAAGAAATCCAACCAAACAACTCCTTTTACAATAGCTATAAAAAAATAAAATAAAATCCCTAGAAATAAATTTAACTAAGGAAATAAAAGGCCTCTATAAGGAAAACTACAAAACACCGATTAAAAAAAAACAGGACACAAACAGATAGAAGCACACCCCATGTCCATGAGTTGGAAGGATTAATATTGTTAAAGTGACTATACTACTTAAAGCAATCAACAAATAGAAGCATTCACTACGAAAATGCCAATGACATTTTTCCAAAAAAAAATTGTGTTTTTTTTTTTTTGAGTTGGGATCTCATTCTGTCACCCAGGCTGAAGTACAGTGGCACAATCAAGATTTACCATAGTCTTTATCTCCCGGGCTCAAGTGATCCTTCCATCTTAGCCTCCCAACTAGTTGGACTACAGGTGTGCACCACCATACCTGGCTAATTTTTTTGATTTTTTTGTGGAGATGTGGTCTTGCTATGTTGCCTAGGACGTTCTTGAACTCCTGGTCTCAAGCAATCCTTCTGCCTACGCTTCCCAAAGTTCTGAGGTTACAGGCATGAGCCACTGCACTGGCCCTAAAATTTGTATAGAAAAAAAAAAGGCTCCAAAAGCCAAAGCAATCTTGAGCAAAAAGAATAAAGCTGGAGGCCTCACAGAACCTGACTTCATAATATACTACCAGATTATTGTAACCACAACCTCATGGTATTGGTATAAAAACAGACACCTAGTCCAATAGAATAGAATAAAGAACTCCAAAATAAATCTATATATTTACACCCAACTGATTTTTAACAAATGTGCCAAAAACATACATAAGGAAAAGGACACCCTTTTCAATAAATGGTACTGGGAAAACTGAATAACCATATGTAGAAGAATGAAAATAGACCCCTACCTCTCATTATACACAAAAAATAAACTCAAAATGGATTAAAGACTTAAATATAAGACCTGAAACATAAAATGACTAGAAAAAAAACATAAAGGAAACACCCCACAACACAGATCTAGGCAATGGTTTTATGATTAATATCTCAAAAGCACAGACAATAAAAACAAAAATAGACAAATGGGACTTAATTAAACTAAAAAGCTTCTGTCTAGCAAAGGAAACAATCAACAACATGAAGAGAAAACCTCTTGACTGGGAGAAAATATTTGCAAATTATTCATCAAATATAAAACTAATATCCAGAATAACTATCTGAATATAATAAATAGCAAATATATAATAAATAACTATCTGGATATAACTATCAATATATAATAAATATCAAATAACTTAATAGCAAAATAATAATAATAATCCCATTAAAAAGTGGACAATGAATATGAATAGACATTTTCAAAAGAAGACATACAAGTGGCTAACAAGCATGTGAAAAAAATGTTCAACATCACTAATCATCGGGGAAATGCAAATCAAAATCATAGTGAAATATCATCTTACTTCAGTTAAAATGTTACTAAAAAGACAAAAAAAATAACAGATGCTGGAGAGGATAAAGAGAAAAGGAAACTCTTATACATTATTGGTTTGGTAGGAATGTAAATTAGTACAACCAATATGGAAAACAATATGAAGAGTTCACAAAAAACTAAAAATAGAACTACCATATGATCTAGTAATTCCACTACTGGGTATTTATCCAAAGGACAGGAACCAGGATATCAAAGAAATGCGTGATCCTCATGTTTATTATAGCACAATCACAATAGCAAAGATATGGAATCAGCCCAAGTCCCCATCAACAGATGAATGAATTTTTAAAAATGATACACACACACAATAGAATACTATTCAGTCATTATAAAATAACAAATTACATCATTTGCAGCACCTGGTTGAACCTGAGGTCATTATGTTAAGTGAAATAAGCTAGGTACAGAAAGATAAATACTGCACATTCTCACTTATACATGGGAGCTAAAAAAGTTAATCTCATAGAGGTAGAGAGTAGAATAATAGTTACCGAGGATAAAAAAGGTATATAGGTGTGGGAGAGAGAGACATAAAGAAAAGTTGGTTGATGGGTACCAACACAATTTGACAGAAGAAATCAGTTATCATATTCAATATCATATTCAATAACTTTAGTTAACAATTTATTGTATATTTTTAAATAGCTAGAAAAGAGCAGTTGAAATGTTCCCCACACATAGAAATGATAAATACTTGAGGCTATGGATACCCTAAATATCCCGACTTAATCATTATGCATTCTATGCATGTAGCAAAATTTCACTGTACCCTATATATATGTACACGTATTATAAATCAACAAAAACAGAAAAATTGTTGAACTGTACACTTAAAGTAGATGAAGGGTATGCAAATTATGTCTTAACAATACTATTATAAATGAAATAGTGAGCTGGACTCTTCATCAGATCTACCTTGAAAACATAAACATTCAGAACTATTCAATTCTTCTCTTAGTAGAGGAGATACCATCTTTGTTCAAGAATGGTCTTATCACCATTTATCTAGATCCTATTTATTACCAACACTTCTTGTTTCTCCCAAGTTCTCCACTAGTTACTTCTTTTTACTGCCAAGTTTTTTTAAAGAATGGCCTCTGATAGACACCATCACTCTCACTTCTCAATCCACAGTCGACTCCAGTTGGGCTTCCTTTTCCACCAAGACAATAAACCTGCCATCCTCAGTGACAGTCAAAATGCAACATCCAATAGACTCTTTCAGTTCTTATTTTAATAGATCCCCTCAAGCTGGGCTCGGTGGCTCAGCCTGTAATCCCGTGCTTTGGGAGGCTGAGGTGAGTAGACTGCCTGAGCCCTTGGGTTCGAGACGCACCTGGGCAACTTGGCGAGACCTCATCTCTACAATAAATCAAAAAATTAGCTGGACGTGGTAGCGTGCGCCTGTAGTTCCAGCTACTTGGAAGGCTGAGGCAGAAGGATCGCCGGAGCCCAGCAGGTGGAGGCTGCGGTGGCCGGGAACGGCACTGCACTCCAGTCTGGGCGACCGAGTGAGACTCCAACTCAAAAAAAAAAAAAAATAGATCCCCTCTTTAAAATCTTTCGTTTTAGGATCCTTGACACCAATCTTTTTAAGTGCTTCTCTGACTTTTTTAGATATTGCTCCTCAAAACCATTTCTCAGATAAATCTATTTTAACCTTACCTTAAATCTTTTGTGGTACTCTTCCTTGTTCTATTTTCTGTTGACTTTACACATCTCTTCTTTGTGAAAGCTTCCTTTACCACATATGCCAACAATTTCTGAGTTGGTTATCTTCAAGTAACCCTCACTTCTGAGTTTCAGATCAATGTCCACTGCTCTCTGAACAACTCCAATTAGATACCTCATAAGCATCCCAAACGCAGTAAGTCCAAAGTTAAACCCCATATTCTTCCTCATAAAACTTGTTTTGTTTCTGTATTCCCTAATCCTTTTTTAAAAGTTACCTATATGAGAACCTGGAACCTATTGGGCAGTTCTTTCTCTTTCTCATCTCAATACTAGATTGTTCACATGTCCTATCCTGCCATTTCTAAATCCTTATTCTACTTCCTTCTCTTTATCCCCTCTGCTACTGGCTTTGGCATCTTTACTACTGTGTGGTTTTAGTGTAATCATTCAATTAGACAAAAGAAGGGGAAAAAAAGAACTCAAAGTTCTAAACAAAATATGATTTTTGGCAAAGAAGGTCTTATTTGTGCTTCAACAAATATGGATGCCCTTGTTAGGACTTTTTAAAAAGAAAACATATTTAGAAATTTCTTATATGCCTTCTTTATTAATATATGCTTCCATCTTTAGACTTCTGTCTAACCCTGGAGAGGAAACCTCATTATTTTAGACTGTGCTTACTTAATATTCTCAATAATCTGGAGATGGGCTGGGATTAAGTCCACTTTTGCATTTATGCAAAAAGCGTTGATTAATTACAGTGGGAATGACAAGACAGATATTTGACAACATTTTGTTAGCCATTAATTAACTTAACTTTACGTTCTTGAAAGTAATAAAATTGCATTTCCTTTAAAAAGATTTGTAATTAGTCAGAACCACACAGTTTAACACGTAATTATATACTGTCTTCATTGTTCTTTAACTCTTTCCTCTTTTCCTTTCTCGCTTGCCTTTCTTCACTAGTCCCATCCACCACATATGTGTCCAGAGCAACTACTCTGTGCTTTAACTATTCCACTCAGTCTTGAAGAATACAAATGAAAAAAAGGGGATCACTTCTGCCCTCAAGGAGCTTCCTATGCGGGAAGAAAGAAGAAATTGGTACATAAACATATGTATGGCTATTGTATGGATGAAAGTAATTAATTACATGAAGAAGTTTGAGATAAAAATCTAAGGTGCTGTGAGAATTCACAAGAAGCAAACAATTCCAAACTGATGGAGAACAGAGGTTGGGGATAAAGAAGGACACTTTTAGAGATGTGGAATGGAGCAAAGGTTTTACAGGGTTGGGAATTAGCATGCACACATACAAAGAAACAGGAAAAGGTAGGACACATGTAGAAACCACTTGATGTATTAGAAAGAGCACAAGCTCTGGAATCAGATGGGCTTTAGGTTGGACTAGTCTCTCTACCACTCACTAGCCATGTAACCTAAATCAACTTACTCGCACTCTGAATATTAGTTTTCTCAACTTTAAGATGTGTATTATAGTATATAGGTTTGTTATGGAAATTAATTGGGATAATGCTTGTAAAGGTCGGTCCATAGTAGGTTATAAAATTGTAAATCCCAAATGCAAATATCTTTCTTTTAAGAAAAGGAAATAACATGTTAGATATAAACATTCCTGCTGAAGACACTATGTAACAAATGTTTAGCAACCACTCATCCAGTTCAAGATGCAGCACTGGCTTAATTGACTCCTCTGTCATTATCTGTGTTGCATGACTCAACAGAGATGCATGATCCCTTTTCATTCCAGAGCACTGCCAGCATTCAGTTAACTTCAAAGAGAGGATGGTTTACAAAAACCCATTTATTTATACTTCAAGAACAGTGCAACGTACCCAAGGAGTTTCCCATTTCAATTTATTTTTTAAAAATCATAGTATCATTATCAAGTAAAGTTTTCCCTAGAGGTGATTTTACTCAGTTCTTCAATCACTTATTTATGGAACAAATTTTACAAATCACAGAACTAATTGCTATGAAAGATGTCAATCATACAAGAAATGGTTCCCTGCTTCCTGGGGCTTATAATTACACATGTAGACAATTCAGTGCCAGAGAGCATACAATGTAATAAGATTCATATGTGATCCATATACAGGTATCAGGTCACTTTCTATTACAGGATTAAGATGAAAGGAGCTTAGTGATCATACATATATAGACAAGTAACAGAGATCAAGAGATGAGAATATAACCTAAATCACTTGATGCCAAATAAATGATACTTCCATCAGGGAATTCTTAAAAGAAATAGCACACATGGCCGTGTCATGAGAAAACGGTACAAGTTTGAAAGGCATAAATGAAGAATAGAAAAGTTTTACAGGGAGATGGATACTGGCCAAGTCCCAAAACTGGGGAAATGCAAGAGACTGTTCCATGATAGCTAGCAGAAACATTCAGTTGCTCCATAGAGTTCATGTGAGCGTCTAGTGGAAGATAAATCCCCCCAAACAAATAGAAATTGGTCATTTAATAAAGACCTCAAATGCCAAGATAAGACAATACTGGCCACTGGAAGGAAAATTCATTGATAGTCTGCTCAAGGAGAGAATGCACCTGACCAAGGCATTCTTCTAGCATAAACAAAAATACCAAAATTCAGATTAGCCTGCTGCCTGCACACCAGTAATGAGGAAACTAGTCAGGGTCTTTCCTAGCAGTGCAAATATGAGTCAGGGAAGCATTGGGAAGAGCAGTCAGGGAGTCTGAAGGAAACTGACCTTCAGTATCAGTCATCCTGTAACTTGATATCTAGATCCTGAAATGGATGGTCTAACCACAGAGAAACAGAAACCTTATCATTGTCTTCTTTGGTATCTGAGTAACTGAAATGAACTAGAAATTTGGGCCATAGCTTTGTCACACATTAGTTGAGCTTCAAGTACTCAGTTATATGTTCTATATGTTTTATAGGAGGGAAATTAATTTATGAAATATTTAGATCCAAATAGAGAGTAAGGACAAAGTTAATATGAAGCAAAAAGCTGATTAGGTATTATGTGAACAGCCATGGTGAGAATAAGCATTTGGATTTTCTAGAAATTCCAGAATTATCTGTATTAACCTTTGCAATCTAGTCACTGGCTTAAGAAATTGGCCCATCCATTTTCCTCACTCACGCTATGTGGAAAAGGTACCACATGTGTATGATCAGCTTAGTGACCTTCCACGGCCACTTGAGTCACACGGTAAGCAGTGAACTCAGAAAAAAGGGCCAACCCTCTCTGCAGGGTGAGTTCCTTAAATACCAAAAGAGTCTCTCTCTTCTCATTCTTGTTTCTTCTGAGAACTGGCATCATGATCACGTCCAACAAAATTGAAAAGGCAAAAACACAGCAATGACGGATGTTTTTAATCACAAATGTAATAACCCATCATGTCTCATGAAAAAGAAAGAGGGCAAGAGGGAGGCAATTTGGTCCCGGAGTTTAATAAAAGCATACTTTCCTCGGAAGGAGTCTCATAATGTCATCTTCCAAGTGTAGTGTGCAAAACAGAGCTCAGGAAAGCAATGAGTCACATTCAGGTCTCCACAGACGTCACTGGGTGCTTGAACTCCACTCTTGCAGTAGCTGGAAAGCTCCGGAGCTGCCAGGAGAGCACAGCCAACGACACTAGACTGGGCACAGCATCAGTGCCAGAAAGGGACCTCTCTTTCCACATTATTCTCTGAAGGAGGATTTTTTTTTTTCTCTCTCACCTGCTTACACTCTTTCTCTTAGCCTAAATCTGCCTTTACATCAGCACATGTATATGCATCTGAGAGACTCTTCCATGGGATTTGCTGCTCTAGTCCCAAACTATACCCGAACTTAAAGACAGCCAGGTACACAATGAGGAGTAGGTCAGTGAAAGTCAGGGAAAATTGGGACACTTCCCTGGGTGGCAGGAATTAACTTGCAGGACTCTTGCAGGCACAGGCGTATTTCAGCAGAGCACACTGTGTGTTTAAAAATGCTTTAGAAAAGCAGGCTTCCAATTGCAGCTTTTTCCTAACAAAAGACAGGGAGACTTCCGCTAGAGTTAAAGCTTCCAGGCTGATGGGCAGAGGGAGGGCTGGGCCATAAGTCAGCAGGACGCAGATCTGGCGTAGAACACATTCCCCACAGTGCTGATCAGGTGTCTGTCTGCCTTTCTTTCAGGATGTGAATTTCTGCCTTGGTGTCCTGCTGGTGAATTCTCTCCAGTTATAAAACATTTTGTTACCTCATTCGCTCTTAATTAAAAAGGGAAAAGAAACTCCTAGGGCTCTGACAAACAGGGAAAAAAAAAAAACAGAAAGAAAGAAAAGAAAAGAAGGGAAAGAAAGGGGGGAAAAACGGGAGAGCTCTTTGAGTTGCTGAATCAAATGGTCAGAGAACCTGATGTGGCAAGACAGAAAGGATTAAAAAAATATGAACTCACTGAAAATGGTTTTCATCTTTCTGAGTAATGTGGATTCTGTGAAACAGACATGTTTTCATGGGGAATTGGGAGCATTTGTAACGCCAGTGAGGAAAAGCAGAAGATTCTAAGATAGATTCAGTACCCCTTGGCACTCACATTGGATTTTCATTCCCCATACTCCTTGGGCTACTAGATGGCTTATTCTTTATACAAATATCTAGAAAAGCTCTGTCATGGACTTGACACTACATTAATGCCTTAACATTTAGAATCCTAGGAAAAAATGAATATACAGTCACCAATATTGATAGTTTTAATTTCCTGAGTCCTATCTGAGGTCAGCTATAATATTAGATACTTGACATTCATGGGCTCTTGATCCTCACACCAGGCCTGCCAGGAGGGATTAAGATCTTCAACATACAGATGGAAAACTGAGGCTCAGAAAGATTAAAATAATGATAATTAAATTTAAAACATGCAACCGGGTTCAGTGGCTCAGCCTGTAATCCCGTGCTTTGGGAGGCTGAGGTGAGTGGACTGCCTGAGCCTGCGGGTTCAAGACCCACCCAGGCAACTTGGCGAGACCTCATCTCTACAATAAATTTAAAAAATTAGCCGGGCATGGTAATGTGCGCCTGTAGTTCCAGCTACTTGGAAAGCTGAGGTGGAAGGATCGCCGGAGCCCAGCAGGCCAAGGCTGTGGTGGCTGGGAACATGCCACTGCACTCCAGTCTGGGTGACAGAGTGAGACTCCAACTAAAAAAAAAAAAAAACATTTTAAAAATACATACCTTTTCCAAAGAGATGCATCCAGTAAGTGGCAAGTGACAAAGTTAGAATTTAATCTTTCATCTATCTTAGACAACAGCCTCCACTATTTCATGACTCCACATAGTAGCTTCAAGAGCAAAAATGGGCAAATCTCACCCCAATTCCCTATTTAGTCATACTCAATATATTCAGATGTGCTCTCTTGCCTCGCCTCACTGAGGGCCTTAACAGAAGACTGTGTATATTTTCCCAAAATGTCTTGTTCCAGTACTAAGGCCTATTCTAAAATCTGGCCAATTCAATCCAATGCTGGCTTTTCTCTCTTTTTTTTTTTTTTTTTTTTT